>NW_009201055.1:32493-55629 GCF_000690835.1 Fulmarus glacialis | reverse complement strand
GCTGAGCTATACACCTAGTTCACATGTTAAAGTATATCTCTGCACTGTTCGAGAATAACTGAGAATGCAGAAGCCCAAGCAGACGATATCTATGCAATCACTATGGGGAACGAAAGCAACACTTCCAGGGAAAGGAACTGCACTTGTAAAAGCCCAAGCAGACGATATCTATGCAATCACTATGGGGAAGGAAAGCAACACTTCCAGGGAAAGAAACTGCACTTGTAAAGATCTCTGGCATTATACTTTGCTATGTCTAAGCCGTAAGAAAGTACGGATAACCTTTTTTCTCAGTAAAAGGCCAAGGGCTGCAACATGGCATGCCTCCAGGAGAGGTCACGCTTCCTACTTCTAGCATCCAAAGCAAGGTGAAACATCCACATATTCAGAAGTGCAGGGGGACGACAGTCCGATTTTCTTCTTCATCCTCTACCTACTCCACAGCCAAGACACTGTAAAACCCCACTTTAAAACACTACGTACGCACGGAACTTTCACCAGTGCTAAGCAGGAACCTGAAGCTGCTACCACGGAAGTCGGGCTCCATTTTCAGCTTGAAGGGCAGCCTGGTTCCCTTCTCGAAGTGGAAACGGGACTTGCACAATGCCATCAAACGCATCATCTGAATGAAGGCGAGGAGCTTTCGTCACTGACTGCTGCACTCCCCCACATTTCCCCTGCTCAGACAAAGCTTACACCAGCCACTTATCTGTTCATGACGGTTCTCCTGTCCCCTTCCCTTGGCTGCTGCCAGAATTACTCAGAAATGCTGCTTTCAAGGGTAATGCCTCATGGGCTTGGAGCTTAATTACAGATTTGGTCAACTCTCACCTTCTGTCTGGGCCAAAGTCATCTGAAGGCAGATTAGCCTAGGTCCCTAAACCCTCCTCAAAACTGCAGCAGCTCAGACTGGCTTGTGGAGCCCCGTGTGTTTGCACAGAAGCACTAAGCCAAAAAGTGTTAAGAATAAGAAAGAAAAAAGATGTTGGAGCAGCCAAATTTGCCAAGCTGATGTAGGCAGGATGCTACAGATGGGGACTATGGGCAGCAGATTTCCACACCGGCACTGGGAAGGCATCACCCTGTGCAGAAGGGTGCACTGGAGCACTTTTTTTCAGAGAGGGGTCCTGTATACCAATGCTGCTAATGCTCCTCTCTGGGAAAACGTACCGCCAAAGAGCAAAGAGGCTGTTAACGTGACGGAGGTAGTAAAAACCTTGACCCGAACAGAAGCAGGACCACACCCTGCCTGCTCTTGGTGGATGGGAATTTTGACTTGGCAGAGCAATAGCTTCTCCAACAAAATCCTTCCTCTTGTCAGGTGAATCGTGGGGAATATTTGGCAGTAGGCAGCATCATAAAGTGGCTATAAATCATGGGAGACAATGTCCTGTAGGAAGAAGGAAGAATGTAGAGATAAAAATCCTTTTAAAAGTCACAATTAACAAAAATTGTGACTCACGTTGGAAAAATTCTCTCTATGAAAAACGTTATCTACAAACTGTCTCCCATTTCCTACGGAAGTATCAAAAAAGCAAACTATTTTAAGCCCTGACACATCTTGGAAAATAGGATGGGGGGGAGGTTGTGGAAAAATTCATCCGTTTTGACCTTCCACATCACAGAAGGTTGCAAACGCTGGCTCAGGACCTAGGATATACACCACAATCCTTTTACCCTCTCTACTCCCTGAAAGTCACTTTTTAACTAGATGCACATATTTGTGTCCAGAAAGTAGCCCTCTGCCACTGCAGGGGCTGATATTTAAAAGTCTAAATCAGCTAAGGTCAAGGATGGATACTCTGGTGCAGAAGTCTCTAATTGCCAATACCCAGGTGGCAAGATTTGTCTTTGCTTTGTCTTTTGAAGGCTAGTTCCTTGCCAGAAAGAGACTTTCTATATAGGCATGACACAGGGCAAGGGGCAGTTTTTTGTTGCTTCAAATCTATTTTTTTTCTTAAGTTCTATAAAAAACTCCCTCCGGTCCTTTGGAAGATCACTTGAGATGGAAAGGTCATCCATAAGGGGTAGCTGGCTATAAATGCAGATGCACAGTATACCTCTTAGTTATTTTGAGCGGCTTTTGCAAACATGCTCAGCATTGACCTAATAGCATCCCCATTTTACTCTGTAAGAGCCCATGCCTTTTTTTAGTGCTACAAAGCTCAAATGCTTGGGGGACCGGAGGGACCAGCAGTCTCTTAACATTCACCCTAAGACCCCATCAGTTTTACAAACAGGGCTTGGTTTGAAGTACAAAAGAGGGGGAACTGCTCTCGAGCAGTGGGTCTCCTTCCCAAGATGATGCAAAACTGGCTTCCTACCTTGGTTTGTAGGAAGAAAGGGGCTGATGCCACAACGACGACTGTGGCACCTTATTGCTCCTTGCAAGACAGAGCACAAAGATCTTTGTGACTGGCATTGTCCGACGCAGAGGGTAAAAAAAAAGACTGTAATGATGTTAGATTAATACATACTTCAATTAGGAACAATGATGCCAAGCGGCATCTAATTCAAGCATTGCTAGGAAAGCAAAATTTATAGCCTTGCTCTATCTGTAAAACGCACTGTGCTTTTGAGAACGCGTAATCCTAACAAAACAAAGATAACAACAACTCTGTGTTCTTTAATTCAATGCTTGTAGCTGGTTTAATAATAGATTTTCAATCCACTTCTCTTTTTTTGCTGAGACAACTACGGTCTGATTTAGTGAATCTCTCTGATTTGTAATCCTGATCATTATATTATTAATATGCCCTTGATGCAAAGAGTGGGATAACTTAAAAAAGTGATCAGCTATTTTGCTTTGTGGCATTTATGACCTTGGTCAAGAGGACACATTATTTACAGGAGGAGTTTTCCTGAGCATCTGCAAGTAAATCAGCTCTGAAACGCAGCTTAATTGTTTAGGGCAAAGTGCATTTAGTTTCAAATTCCCAGGAACCTCCAGCTTCAGACAGAAAGCGCGTTTCCACAGATGGACGCTGGCATGTGGAAATGCCACCGTGACTACCGTTCAGCTGACCTTTGGTTTAGGGCCAGCTGCCAACAGGAAATGCCAAGCTGTTATTTACATTCGTTCAAAAGAAGCGAGAAAACTGCAGAGATACTTGAAAGCAAAAAAAGGGAAAGAAGTGTGGAAACGTCTGCCTCCGGGGACCCAGCGGAAAATAAAAAGCCTGCAGAGTCCAGCAAGCTTCTGAATCATACGGCTGGGAAATTACTTTCCAAGCTGCCAAGAGCAGGAGCACATCCCCTTCTCACTGCATGACTGCTCTCAAGCTCCCGCTCACTTCAGCCCAGCATTTGGGAGGATAGGCGCAAAGAGATGCCATACAGCATCCTAGGGAGGAATATCCTAATTCTGAGGTGCCCAGGGACTCCAACTCCTGGGAGCCTGGGAGCAGCACAGAGCCAGCAACTAGGAGCCTGTTTGCAGGACCTGGCCAGGCTACGTCCTCACTGCTGCAGAGCAAGAGGGTTTTTCTCCTTAGCTTTGCTGCTGGGCCATACCTGCTCTCCTACATTAGCAGAAAAGACAGAGCCTGGGCTTTGCACAGCTTGCTTGGCGTGGAAAGCAGTGGTGATTCCAGCTGGAGCAACTCCTGGAGTTCAAAATGTCTGTTTTTCTACAAGCAAGTATGGGGAAGAATTAGCAAAGGAAATTTAACCCCCTGGAACCAGGCACTGGAACAACATAACCACTCCAAAGATACAGGAAAGCGTCTTCCAGAAACAGGTTAACAGCTTCAGAAAGGGATTACCCCACGACTTGGAACGTGTTTATCGTCCCCGCAGTGTCACAGCAGGAGAGTCACTCCACGAATTGTCTCGAAATCATATCCAAGGCAAAGCAGCATGACTGACACATTTCAGTGGCATTTCTGCTTCTTCCAAACAGAAGCCATTTTTTTGTTTTGCTTTGTTTAATTTCAAATTGGCTGTCAGTTTTTTGAGCTTCTGGGGTTTATTTTTCTGTTCTCATGGGTCATTCAACGCACTAGACGGGCTTTAAAATTCACAGGAACTCAAAGAGGCTGAGAAGCTCTGTGGTTTTGAAGCCAATTCCCTAACGATGGACCGAACTTCGGCGCTGGAGGCTTCTCCACCACCTCCAGCTGAAGGACTGGGTTCTTCCCAGTTTAGGGGAAGGGTTTAAAAGATAAAAACGGACCGAGAGCTCAGCTCCCTGTGCCTGCCCCTTCCCATATGTCCAGCATGGCACCATGGTGAAGCTCCTGGGAACCTGCAGCTGTCCATGGAGAGAGGTGTGAGTACAAGGTAGCAGGATTAAGGCAGCAGCAGAGACGGCGATAAAACTCTAGCCAAAGGAGACAAGGGCTTTTATAAACATGCCATGAGATAAAGAGCTAAGAGGAAGCACATCCTGGAAAGCCCATTAGGGCAAAGGACAAAAAGACATAACTAACAAGAATTGCTGGCAAATGGCTCAGGCTTTGCAACTGCTTGCTTGGACCAGCAAGCAAAAAGGAGATCTGCAAGGGCACGTCCTCCCCAAAGGGGTCCCGAGCGCTTGCTAGCAACTGTGGGAAGAGCAAGAGCTGCTCGTTGCCACACAGTTGCAATTCCTTATAGCCACAGAGGGATATACATCCCTCCACCTGAGATTCACCCCCGCAGACTCCTCCTTGCAGAGGTGCCAGGCTACATCTGTAGCTTCCCTATGGCCACGCATGCATCCTGCTGTTTGCATCGATACAAGCACGCATCCAGGCTGTGGGAGGCCAAGGTCCACATCCCCCAACTCTGTTGGAGGAGGGTTTGACTCAAAACCTCCAGCTTTTAAGAAGAGACTTGAACTTCTGCCTACAGTGTTCAGAGCCAAGTCCTTTTGGCTTTAGCTTTCCTGTAGCCCCTGGTGTGAATGGCCTGTAGCCATTCATCCCCCCACGCCACTGCATGCTTCTCGTGCAGACAGGAGCATTTACTTTCCCATTTTTAAGCCCAAGAAGTCACTCAAAGCAGACGACGGGAGCTCGAATGGCTGAGCTGGAAGAGACTGTCAGTCTCTGACCTTGAGTGGAGATGAGTCTAGCAGCACACTTACCTTTTAAGACAGGAAATAAACTGTGCCCTTCCATGGATGCCTTATGCCCGGGGACAGAGCTGCTCGGCCTGGCTGGATTTCACCACGCCGCGTTCGCAGACTGACACTCTACCTCCTCTGGGAAATAAGACCCTCAGCCAATACGTTCGGTATCAGTGCAGTTCTTCTGCAATTATCTTGCAAGTACTCTTAACACTTACAATATCCTGTAATTTACAGCCACCTTGCCAGACCCAAGCTTAAGACAGACCTGTATCATGAAAGCAACAGTGGGCTGGTGGGTACTTTAGAAGCATAAATGCTTACTTTGCCCTGAAAACAAATTCAGCCCTATCAACACATGCACCTCACATTGCTTTGCATGAAGGACGTTGCATCGTTTGATTACTGCCATTAAAAAAAAATGTACTAATACATGTATAGTACATGAAAAAAGTGCCTTGTGTGCTGGCTGCTACACGAATTCAGTGCCGCAGTACAAACTGATCCTGATAGAAGACAGATTTTCCCCCAATACCACAATCCCTTGTTCACCAACAAGTTCCATCAACTTCCATTAGAGTTGTCAAAGATGGTATAGCCCAGGCTTTCATCACTTGCCTATGTTTAAGCACATGAGAAGTCAATGGGATCGCTTGATGGTCTCCCTCCGTGGGCTGACCTCTGTGTAATTTACTAGTGCGTGGGGAACACATTAGTGTCCTACACATGAAAAATGAAATCCAGACCTGACCAAAACTTGAGGTATTTGGCCATTCGGCTGGGTTTCTTCTCTTTTTCTTTGCAAATGTTTTCCTGAAGTCAAGTTTTTTTCTGAGAGCAAAGCCCATTGTGAGCTCTGAGTGCAAACATATGGCTTCAGGATATTTTACCTGTAATAACATGTTCTGCTTATTTTTAAAGGAATGTGAAAACACTCCTGTGAGAATCAAGTCAAATAATCAGGGCCAGTCTATACAGAGATGAAAATCATTGGGAAGTGAACTACATCTGTGAATGAACCTTTTGCTTGTCCAAACAGATCAATCAACCCACCCTCGTGCTGTTTCACAGTGCTACCGCTCAACAGCTTTGTTCACGTGCTGCTTTCACCTAAATCGTGCTAATCAGCTGGTCAGATAAAAGTTATTACAAAAGTTGGAGAAGTATAAATATACAGCTGCTTCTCTTACCTTCCACTGAGAAGGAAACCGATAACAACAGCCAGCAGAATGACTCCCACTGTTACAGACACAACAATTATAGGAATCTGGCTCTGGTCGCTGGATGCAGCTACTGCTGAGATGAGAAACAGAAAATGGAGATTAAGGTTAAAATGATAGTCAGCACTCACATGAGTCTTTCTAGTGAGGCTGCCAGTGAGGTTTCAAGTCTTACCAGTTCGTTTGTTCTTTTATGGTTTGTGTTTTCCCCCTTTGCTGTCTGTTTCTAGTTTGGAAAGGGAATGGGTGGAAAGAAACCAAAAACACATGCAAAACCAAGCCAAAACCCCCAAAAAATCGCATCTCATCACTGAATTCAGAAACCAAAGTGATTCAGAACACAGCCTCTGAGTTTGCAAACTCAAGTTTGTCTTCCTGGGTTAGCTGCATTAGAAATCACACAGACTCCCATTTGCAGAGAGAGAACATTTATGGAATGTTATTGTTAAGAAATATGAGCAAGATCTCGGAGATAAACAGCATTACCTGCACTTCAAGAAGCTATAAACAATTAGAAACGAACTCCTTGTGGCAGCTATATCACATGGTCAGAAGGTGCCTTCTGTAAAACAGGAATTTGCTAAGACACATACACTGGTTGGTCTTTTTATCAGCCAAGGGAAGCAGAACTCTCCCAGCCCATGCCTTGTAAAGAGCCCTCCTGCCAAAAGGCAGGAGATGAGTCCCATGATAAAGATGCCAGCAGAAAGGCCAGGAAAGCTGTTTGAGAACTGGGTTTTGTCACAGGTTAAGTAAGAACAGGTGAGCAAGCTCCTGCAGCCTGTAAAATGGAAATGCTAACACCACTTACATCTTGTTTATCTGCTTTGCACTGCAGGGGAGGGAGCCCATCTCTCCCCCAGGGATTTCATGTGGGGTTCCCCAAGCAGAAACCAAAGCCGCCTCACCCTGCCCTCTCTGCTGCCAGCTTATTTAGCTGCATATATTCAACCACCCCAGGGTACAAATCTGGCTTCCTCCCCGCAAAACCAGCTCCCCAGTGTAGGCGCTGCTGCTGTGCAGGGAAAAACCTCATTATAGGCTCCTATCCTCGTGCCAGCCCCGGATGAAGCTTTATCCACCCCAGGTAATCGATTATGCACTGAAGAAGCCTTTAACTAAATGATTGAAGTAAAAAGGGGTCCTTAGCACAGGATTAACTTTATGGAGGCTATAAAATAACTGAATATAGTCCCATATTAATTGTTAAAAGAAAAGAAAGACGAAAAGGTATGGCATTAAACATTGATCTGCAATGGGTTTCAAGTAGTTCTTCGTACAGGAGCTCTCTGGTGCTCAACAGCGAGCGGTGCAGACCTGCTACAGCAATGTAAATGATTTCAGAAGGATTGGCTCCGATACATTAAATATTTAATGTTAACTGCTCCAAACCCGTGCCGTCATCCAGAGATTTTATTAGCCTCATGAATTTATGGAGGTTCCTTAAGATGATGTTTTATTGCTTTCTTGACAAAATAATTAAAAAGAAAAACATTTAAAGGAGAACATTAAGCTGTGACTGGTGGTTTTTTGCACAGCTCGAGGGATGGGGAAATGAGATAAATCCTGCTGTGATCTCTGGCAGCTAAAAAGCCTGACTTCATAAGCCAAGCTGGGACCTTGCTGCCATTTAAAGCTGGGCCGGGACCTGCATTACCCCTCCCTGATTTGGTGATATGTTCCCACTCCCACCTGGCTGACCAGCTGGATTAGCTCACCAATCCAGCCAAAAACCAGCTTTTGGCACGGTTAGTTTTATTAGGGCTAGATGAGCTCGGTGGCATTTGGAAAGGAGGACAGCAGCAAGTGGATACACTCAGCCAACAGCTTCCACCCAAATAAAAAACTTCCGCTGAAAAATGCAGCCCTGGCTGCACCGTGGCGCTTTGCAGAATTGCACACGCAGGCAGCAGTATGTAAAAAAAACCCCCAAATTTGGAAGAAGAGAAGAGTCCAAAACAAATTGCAGCTTCTCCCCTCATTGCACTTCTCAGGCTGTTGTTTCATATTTCCTCCAAATGTATTAAAAACAACTTTACAGAAACCTTGCAAACTGGAAACAAAACCTGTTGTTCGGTCCAAGTGATTTTGGAGGCTGTTTTTGATTCTCACAACAGTCACTGAAACGTTTTCATTTGTGCTTGAATCAAAATATTTTGCTTTGGCTCTAACAAGAGGTTCAGATCTGAACTCCGATGTAGCAGTGAGATTTTGATCTGTGCTTGCTTTCAGATTCTCCAGGACGTATAGGAAAGCAGCGGGTGTCTGGTCACACTCCCGGTACTAATACTGACTTTATATAGGGCCTTGGGAAAAAGAAGAAAATCGCTTTTTAAAAGGTTTTAGATGTCAAACGGAGCTGCGTTTTGCAAGATACTGAGGCTTAGTAGCATTTCAATTCTACCAAGCATTTAAGCATCTGGTTAAATCCTGCTTCAGCCAGAGCTCAAGTCCAACAGAGGAACAGTTCCCAGCTCCCAAACTGGGGACCATGCAGAATACCACAGGTATTTTTCCAACTATGCCGGCAGCTCCTCAGTATCAGAGTGAGCTCCTCCTCACTCTTCTCCCTTTAAAATGCTAAAAAGACTGGGGTGCTAGTGTGACTAAATGACTCAAGGGGTTTGAAGTGTTTAAAGATATTACCACGTGATGTCCTCAAAAAATCCCGATCAACACAGATACTTACATGATGGGCTTTATGGAAGTGCCATTATTTTTGGACCAGGATCATAGGTACCGATGGCACTGGATCAAATGTGCTTATATTTCATGTATCATTTATTAATAGTCTGAAACACTATTACTCAAGTGACTCTAAACTAGAAACTTCCCAACTGCAAGCAAAATTCCCTTAGTATAATATAAAATAATTTTTGGCATAACGTGATTTTGTTGTTACTTATAGGGCACGATTAATGGTTAATGCAATAAGAAATACATTAAATAGACCATTCTTATTGCATTAATGTTTGCATCGTGATGTAATTTGCACTGTATTAGTTCAATCACTGGCTCCACAGCTACATCTGCACATGTATAATGATTCCTTTAAAATCTATTACAGCTTCAAAGGCAGCATGCATTGAAAAGACAACCTGGCATCTTCTTCTCAAAGATGATGAATTTTAAATGAACCGGAGTAACAGTAATCAAACTATTGACAAATTTAAATTTCTAAGGAAAACATACAGAAAACTGGCTCTTTCCCACAGGAATGAACAGAGTATTTCCAGCACAAAATGTCTCTTCCATGCAAACAGTATAAAAAAATTAATAAATGACAGTTGTACAAACTGAAATAGATAGAACATATTTTCTGGGGAAGAAAATTATCTTTGATACCTCTGCAAAAATTTAGTAATTGGGACAAAAGGAATTTCCCCACAGCTGTGCCTGAACACAGGGAAAGCAGCTGAGCCTCTGCATGTCTTGGGAGTTCACCCTGCCACAGAATCTGCTCCAGAATCCAGACCTGGATGATCAGATTAATTTTAAATTTAAAAAAAAGAAAAAAGAAAAAAGAAAAAAAAAGAAAAAAGAAAAAAGGGGAAAAAGGAGAAAAAAGGGGAAAAAGGAGAAAAAAGGGGAAAAAGGAGAAAAAAGGGGAAAAAGGAGAAAAAAAAAAGGAGCAGAAAAAGGGAAAAAGGGAAAAAAGGGAAAAAAGGGAAAAGAGAAAAAAGGGAAAAGGGAAAAAAGGGAAAAGGGAAAAAAGGGAAAAGGAAAAAAAAAGAAAGAAAAAATTTCAAACCCCACAAATTTCTAACAGGCCAAGCAAAGTCTTGTGCCTGCAGTGCACATTTTTCCCATTTCTGATCACAAGTCAAATTCCTTTTCTCCAGGCTGTGGCATTGGCAGCCAACAGAAACCATCTTTCAACTTGACAGGAATTTACAGCAAAAGAAGCTAACATTGGTTCAATTCTTCCCCTTGCAGAGAGACACCATTTCAGGATTTTTTCCCCAGATGCAGATATTCAAGAGAGCTCAGCATCCTCTGCAGACAGCCGTTAAGAGGTGTGAAGGAGCAGGTCTCATCCCCTCTCTCCTCCTGAGAGGAGAGCCCCTTCTCCTCTCTTGCATCAGCTCTCATAAATACAGGATTTTTCTAAGCAGGGAACACTATGAATTTCTGGCGCCTGAAGACCTCCTGACTTCACCTCCTGCCCCACCATGTGAGACAAGGAAGCAAGGACAGATGTGTTAGCCTGTCTGGTGCACAACCATGATGTGCCTGATGTTTCCAAAGTCAAGGGATGAGGCCAGGATGAGGGGGAGCTCTCTGCAAAGGTATCGATCCCCTGACTCCTTTCTGGTACCCGTTCCAGAGATGCGGGCTGACAGTAATTAAAAGGACTTACACACTGGGCTGGTTTCAAACTCAAATCTTCGGCTGAAGCCACCATAGCCGGCAGCTGTCCGGGCTCGGATCTGGAAGATGTATGCCGAGCCTGGTTTCAAGCCATCTGCTGTAATTGTCGTCTCTTTGGATTTGATGATGGTGTAGCTCGTCTCCTGGTCCTTTTCCCAACCCCCCACAAAAAACACAAAGTTCAAACACACAAATAGTGGCTCTCAGAGAAGGTAAGACTTTTAACAACCCCCAGAGCAACGTTACAAAGGATGACTGAAATACACATTTTTGAAGATATCTTCCCCAAAACCCCTCCTCTGAAGGCCCTTTCAGCAGTACAAAATGAGATCTGATTTTCTCTTTTATAATCAATAACTCTGAAACAGAGCAGAGGGACTTTCCACCCATAAATGACAATACAGGGACCAAACCAGCATCTTCAGTAGGAGCAGCTTTTCATTGCTTGGGATGCACACGGGCCGGGGCAGTGGAAAGCTTCATCCTACAAAGATCAATCCTAAGGCACGGGGAAGAGGAAAAAAGTCCCATCGCCTTAGAAAGGGATTTTGATTTATACCAAAACAACTTCCCAGTAATGTAATTAGGCCTAAAAGAGAATAATGTATTACACATTGTACAACTTCATGCCAACATTTTTAGAACCACGAATTAGACCTTGGGAAGGGAATAATAAACCAAAACTCCAGGAAAACACCTAATTTTGCATTGTTCTTCTGAAGCAACGAACTTGAAGAAAATTTGCTGAAATAAATCTTCATTTACATCAGTTTCTAATGCGAAAGAGTTTCAGTTCTTTGATTAAAATTTCGCTCAAATGCTTGCTAATTACGCTTAGAATTATTTACTGTAACACATAATCTAGACAAGAGCTCATAAATTAAGGACTACAAACTTGGAAGCTGATTTTTATTCACCATATCCTCTCAGATCCAAATTATTATCAGGTAAACAGGAGTTCTTAGTAATTCCCTACCAAGATTTCTGCATAGCTCTTAGGATCTGAACTGGTTTTTCTTTTTTCTTTTTAATTTAATGGGCAACTTTCCATAGACAGTATAAGGATAAGGCCCCTGTGAATCTCCAAACATAGGATTACAAATTTTCTCATTGAAGCCTGTAGCTACACAAGACTGTTTTGGAGAAATATGTGTGTGTGTGTGTATATTGTTAAGAAGCAATTTCTCTTAACAGAATGCGATCTGACAAAACTCAATTTTCTGAAACATTTAATATAGATCATTCTCATGCCTTGGAAATGAACGCTGTGAATTTACCCTTACAAAGGGCTGAAAACGGAGAGAATATAAGTGACAGCAGCGACATACAAGAAGGATTAAGGACGACATCCCAAATCTAACTCAATGACTGGTTAAAAAGCAGTAAGTGAATATTAGGTCACACCTTTGCTTGTATGTCAGCCCAATTAGGTTTTCAATACATTGTTGGCTTCTGCAAACATTTAAACACTTGAGCTTTCCTACAGAAAACACTAAGCTTCACTATCAGCCTGAAAGAAATAAATCAAGACAGCATAAACTCGGACTGGCTGTTGCTACCTCCCTGTGAAGGACTTGCACTTGAAGAACTATTTACTGAAGCTATTTAAGACTAGTTCTGGACCACAAATACAACATTTTAAGTCAGTTCCCCCTCCGCCCCCCCCAGTTTGTTTGAAAACAAACTAAGTAAAATGAACAAATATATGGATTTTTTTTCTTTAATTATTTGCTCATTATCAAGGTTTCTAGAAGCTAATCTTCCCAGGCTACTCTACAATAAGGATTCAATGTGCCACAACAGTCATTCAAACAAGTTAATAAAAGAATCAGTAATGGATTATTTCCAGCAATAGCATATCCTGACTCTTGCTTTGTGCTTTAATCTTTTTGAAAACCTCAGCCCTGTTTAAGCCACTCATGCATCTTGTGCCCTTGCTCAAGCTCCCTCATCTGCAAAAATAACGTTGATTTTATCCTGATGCAGAAGATTTCTGAAATTCTTTCCCCTGTTTGCATGGGCTACTTGAGCAGGTCCCTCCCATGGTCAGAGAAAGAAGACAGGAGGAGTAAGGACCCAGCTCTGGTCCATGTTGAGTGGTTTAACCCGGGTCATAGACAAAACTAATGGAAGATCTTCCTTAAAATAGAAATTCAAGCCTCCAAAAAAGTGAATTGTGACTCCATTTCATTATTTTCCTCTCCTTTTCTTGTGGACAGCCTGGCTGTTTCAGAAGAAAAAAGAACATCTTACAATCCCAGATAAGGCAAGAAACTGCTATTCAGTCACCTCTTGCAAACCTGATTTTTGGAAATCTAAGATTTCCAAAGATCTAAGGCTGCAGTGCTAAAAAGATGCTATTTAGACAAAGCGCATTTGTTACTGTTTTCATCTAAACTGCATTAATTTTGCAGGAAGAGAACAAATTGCCATTTGAAATGAAGACTAGGAGAGGCAAGTTTTGTAGGAAGAGAGAGTGTTTTCCATTAGACTGAGAGCAAGAGCTGGAAAACCCAGGCAAGCTTTTAAGCCAGGATGCCCTTCTTCATGTCAGAGCAGATACAATCTCTCCGCAAAACCTTTCTCTTCTCCTTACACCGTGGATGCAAAACCAAGTGAGAAATTGAAATACCAAAGGCAAGGGATAGCCTGATGTTTCCAGGGGGAGATAGAAGTCCGATCCCCAACGCCTCCTATTTTTAACAAATGAGCAGGCTCTGTCTTAATGTGATAAGGCCGGAGAGGAATCTGACATGCAGATTTAATGTATTTGTTCAAGAGAAGTGGCACACTAATGAAAAACAACACCCTTATTTCAAGTCTTCCTAATCATTTACTGCAAAATCAATCTGACATTGATTTATGCATAAAATCGCTCCATTCCCTTCCATGACTCAAATAATTATAACTAAAAGAAGAGGACAGTAAAGAGAAGGTACTTGGGATGCTCAGCAATCAGTCCGTCACACCTTTTCAAAATATTTGATTTCGTATTCCAGGATGATGCCGTTGGGTCGATCTGGCTCCTGCCAGGAAAGGGAGATGCTATTTTTAGTTATCTTCCCTTTTTTCACACTACTGACTGGAGAAGGTGCTGCAAAACAGGAGAAAAACAGAACAGACAAAAACTCTGGTTAGTAAGACCGTCTGCCCCTGACAAAGTCAAACTTGTCAGCGCATCCTCAAATGCAAGGCGATCCTTAGCTACTGCAGATCAGCGGGGTCTGTTTTCACCTCGGTGGTATTTGCCCATTTTTAACAACTGGACTTGCACAGATTTCCTGCAGCTGAGGACCCGACCAGCATCACCCACCTGAGCAAAGTAACAACATGAACTACCATCAGCAGCTTACACATCAACCTTGTCTTTTCAAGCACTTTTCAAACACATCAGCCCCACACCTTGCTTTTTCAAACGTGTCAGGGGGCTGCGTTTTCAGAATTACATATTGATTACATATTCCCTTCTTTCAGCCGCTTTGAAGGTATGTATTTCTCAGAAGACCTTAGGTTACATGGGCTCCTTAACTATCTATTTTTTGGCTTGTGTAGTAGTTAAAGCCTAGGCATCTTTCAGCCCCCTCCTTCCAGAGGCAAGGAACAGGGTAGCAAGGCCATTACAACCTTTACAATTCAATTGCTCTCCATAAATATCGCTGGGGTGTTACAGCTCGCATAGTGATGCTAATTCCTTGCAAACGGCAATTGTAAAGATTTTAATGGCCATCACAGTTCGGAAGTTTGCGGCATGCTTGGGGAAGCCGCAGCATGAAAGCAGCTATATCAGTTCTGCTTATTATTTTAAGATGCAGCCCTGAAAGGTTATCTGCCCTTTGCAGCACACACGTGCATCAGAAACAGGCTTGATCCTTTGTTTTCAGCCCAGTATCTGCAGAGGCTTTTCAAGTTGTGGTTGTTACCACCCCTGCCAACTCCCTAGCAAAAGTTGCTATGGGCAATGCAACCCTAACACCCCAGGTATTTCATGCCAGAGATTAGGAAACCACACTGAGTGAAAAGAAAAGGGGACAGGAGAAATTCATAGTCTCTAATTTGCAGGGCCAAGAGCAGCTTCTCCAGAGGAAAAACCAGCCCACGCCTGGCCGAGGGCCTTCGACTCACCTTCCGGACAGGCCAGCTCTCGGCAAGGATTACAGGGGGGCTGGGGAGACCCATGGCAAAAACCTTTGTGGCCATATGGGGAACTGAGTGCAAAGAGCAGTAGCAAATGACCACATTTTATCTTCCAAAATGTATTTGGAACTACTTAAAAAAAAAAAAACAAACAAACAACTTGTCCTATATGCAGGACTAGTTAATTATCATAATACTAAAAAACCCCAAACCATTTAGTAAAATAAAGACAAACAAATTAATTTTGCCAGGTCTGATCTTCAGCCAAAAACAGTAAGGGAAGAGCTCCAGACAATTATCCCTGGACTAAAGGCTAGCAGCGAGCCTTCTCCTTTAAAGCAAGCTCCCGCATCTCAGTCTCTCTTCAGCCCCAGTTTTTCTCACTCCTGTTTACTAATCTCTCCCCCATTTGGCTCTTGGAGGGTCCTGAAAGGTGTTGGCCATTTCTGTATTGTTTTCTGTTGGAGAGCTGGCATCAAGCTGCACAGACAACGCTTGCTTTTTAGCTGTGCATTCACCACCGTGCTCACAACTGCTCCACTGAGCAAGCAAAAACCTTGATTTGAATGATGATCATGTTACTTATGTAGGCACCACATGGTGATCACCAACAGATTTTCATCTGCAAAAGTCACCTTACCCTCAGCTGATGTCCTCCACAATTTTTTGGGCTATGTGAAGGCAAATAGCAACCTAGACTCAAACTGCTAATCCTCCTGGCATAGGACTTTCCATTAATTAATCCAGGTGCCTAAATATGTGATGTGCATGCATGTGCACAGCAAGTTGAGTTGTGCATGTGAGATATACGGTCCGTGCACATGCACGTGGTCAGATGTGTTAGCCCAGAGAAGACACAGTGAGTAGTGAACTCTGTTAAAATAGGACGAACTTCCCTTCTAATGCAAAGGGAGCTACATGGTTTTCAGAGGCATTGGAAAACAAGTCTCACTGTGGGGTAGTGGTGCCAAATAACAGGTGATTCTACAACCCTAGTTAAACAGATGATACTGATCATTTCCTATTAGGAGCCACTCAGATGCTATGTATAGGGGATGGAGACACCGAAGTACTCAGAAAAAGGGACCCGTGTCCCTCTGGACTGTTCTCTAATGCCCCCAAATCCCTGCAACGCCATCCCAGGCTTGCAGGGCTGGCAGCAGAGGTCTGGCAGGATGGAGAAAGTCAGAGCTGAGCATTAAACCTTCTTAAACTCCTATAAGCAAAAGCAAACTGGAGAAGTGCAGCGAGGGGAGTCCACAGCCCTCCCTGGTATTGAACACCTCTCAGGAAGGTGAAACCCATGCAGTTCTCAGTGTCAAGACTGCCTGACCAAATAATGGACTTTTCATCCACTTTATTGAGGTTTCCTGAGCTGTTTATAGGACCGAGGCTCACAAGTGCTTTAAAAACAAGACAACAATGGGAGTGCTCATGAACTCTGCTGCAAAATCCTTCCCTCGGAGTTTAGCTCTCCTTCACATACATCAGCACAGTACAACACAAAATGCACCACCAGCCATCCAAAAGTGCCCATCAAATTCCCTACTCCCCTAAAACAGAGCATCCTCTTTAAAAAGCAGTGTGTAAAAAGCTTTGCTAGTTAACACCTTCATGGACTTAAATCTCTCGCCGTTCAAGTCTCTTAACACGTTCAATTGGGGCTCTGCAGAATGCTCTGCTCTACCAGGAAAAGGAGGGAAGATAAGAAAATGAGTAATGCAACTCTCAAAGTAAATTAGAAAAGGAGTAACTGTATCCTTTTTGAACCTCCTTCAAAAGAAGTGTTAAAGTGTAACCATGAGATAAAGGCCAATTAAGTACACTCAATAAATCCCAGCGGGCTGGGATGATACGGCAGTTACTCTGCATCCTCAACGCATGTAGATTACGATGCTCTGAACTGAAGGAAGGAAGGTGTAAGTATTTTAGAGTTTTCTTTGTCGAACAAAATGTAATCCAATCCAGGCAAGCGGACAAAGTCTGCAATCATTCCATCTTAAAAGCCTGCAACTGGATACTGTGCTATATGATCTCAGGAAAATAAAAGGATTACTTGAGACTTGCTTTTCAAAGGTCACTGCTTCTGCAAGGGCAGCATCCTCTTAATAGAAAGAAGGCAAGCCACGGAGCACTTCCATTTGGAGTACAACAGGTAAAAAAATAAATTCATGTAAGAGTCAAGATATATAAAGCTGTAATCTCCCCAGTTTCTTATGTAAGCAGGCAGAAGTCTTGTTCAAATCCCTGCCTTGACACTACAAAGGGTAGATGTACGTCGTGAATTGTTCACATGTTGCTTTACAAGTAATCTGCACATAGGCACTAATTTCTCAGCAAGACACTCAAAATCGAAGAGGGATATTACATCATTTATGTTTATGTTCACCATTCATGAAAACAGCCATGCGTGTGGTGAAAGCAAACAGAAGATGTAACAAGGTGTGAAATTGCTAATGTACATTTTTGCTTTCATGAGACCAAAATTAATCAGGAAGCAAATAAAAGCATAGAAAACTGATTCTGCCTTTTTTTGTTCTAACATTTCTTAAGAAGAATAAGGGGACATACCAAATAAATAAAAGTTTCTGCAGAAGATGCATCATTAGTTACATCTGAATAACCACAGGAGATGATTTCATGAGGAATAGCCCTTTTAGGACATTCTTCCTCTGCAACCTTTAATAATGACATTAGCACTGAATTAGCCATCTAGGCACCAAACCCAGTATTTACAAAATACTGTGCTGTGTCCCACTAATGTCTAATATACGATGATGCTTAGTGGAATAAAATGTTAATTGTATTTTAAGAGAAACTAATGCTATCAGGTGAATGACCACTGCACCAAGATAAAACAAATAATCCAGTTTCTGCATCTCATGGTCTATCTAATGCTCTCTCCAGCCCAATTACTTCTGCCTTGGTATTTTTCACTCTGGCAGAAACAACAGCCAATGGCTCCCAATCTCACCCTTAGCCCCACAGCCAGTGAAGTTTTCCACTTCTGATAAAAAAAAAAATTAGTCCTTTCACCCTCGGTGCAAAAACCAAGCCACCAGCCCAGGACCTTCAATCCAGCTTTAACTTCTGCCAGGACAGATTCTCACTTGGAACAACCCAGAGTAGCCCAGAAAGAGATGCCGATTCACACGGGCAAAGGGGCTGGCACCTCTCCTTCCTTTGGCTCTCCAGGTATCTGGGCTTCAGGTCCTGTTCCAAAGACAACTAAGGCATCAAAGCGGAAGATCCTGCTGCTACCATCTCTGTCCTGGCTGCCATTACAGCCGTCTATGACATAGATGTCTACAGATATAGACGTCACCTTTTATAGACATCTATGCTATGTATTTTCATGTGTTTTTCATATGTTTGCAATTTCTCTTACCGTGATTACATCCCTGTATGTGCAAACGGTTGGGATCTAACACTTCAGACCTCGTAATACACCTTGCGGTTCCTCCCTCCATGTGATGCCACGTTTCTTTTGCAGTCTGAATTTGTGCCAGAAGATTTAAAAGTCAAATTCATGTTTGTGATTAAATCAAGACCTTCATCTGTCATCATATAACCAAATAGTTATGCTATCATTAATGCACTTATAAAGCCAGGTTTAATTGAAGAAAATGAAACCTGTATCAGAAGAGTAACCACAAGACAAGTAATTCTGATTCCACTTCAAAAGCCTAGTATACTGCAATTTTTCACTCAGTTTCTAATTAATGAAATTATTGAATTTTTTTTCTCAAGCCCTTGGTGACTTCAGAGCTTGGCGCAAGACCTGCATTATTCACCAGGTCACACTAAAAGCATGTGAAATAGCAGGCGGCTTCAAGCAGTAGATTCATTTTAAACAAGATACATACATTAGTTAAAACAGAAACACTGTTTTGAGGAGGAAAAAAAAAGACTTCACTGTATTATCTCTTTGCATTTCTGTACAGAAATGATATACTTTCAGAAAAGCTTAACACCCAATATGTCCCCTAAGGGTACTTTTACTGCAGATATTATACCTGGGTCAGAACTTAGCGTTTAAGTCATAACTTGACTTTTGTGCTGCAATTTTTAATATCCCGAAGTGTACCCCAGTTTGCCGGATAATGGGTTTCAAAACTCTTTGTCCCTTGAGGACAAGTAGTTGCAAACCATGCCCGGCTAGTTAGGCAAACAGGTTGGACCCCAATTTGCAGGTGCTTGTAAGTGCTTCTGAAAACTGAGTGCAGGGAATGAAAGGTCCTTGGACTACGTAGCATTAAATGCCATTTCAATTCTATCTGAGACCTTATATGGGATTTCAATGACGCATAGGCCCTAAATAGTGCAAGGGGGTAAATTTAGCCCCAGGATTAAATCCAAACACCTTGCCAAATACGAGCCCAATCCTAAAACATGGTTCATAGACGGAGATCATCTTCTTTTGAATGATTTTTCAAGGTATTTCTTGAGTAGATGGGGACTTCACGCTGATCTTTTTCACACATCAAATACCAAAACGAGAACACAATCTTCAAATTTCCTTGGCAACGAATACATAGTGTTTCTTCACATCTTCTACCTCCCAAAACAAACACCTGAAGTAAATGCCAGGTCTTGGAGCAATTTGCAGTCTCTGTTACCCACCTCCATTTTGAATGCCTCTGAAACCTGAGATACCTTGAAACGGAGGAGGTCACACAAGAGAGAGGAACCCAATTCAAGCACCCAGTGGCCCTGACAGAAGGCAGGGCCCCATTTTTGTAACATGAGTCCATGGCTAACCCATGGAACCAGATTTATCTCGTATGAAAAGGGGCGATCTTTCATGTGGTTCCCATCCCAGTCCCTAAAAGATTAAATCCAGCTCCTTGAGCTCGACAGCAGGACATGACTTGAAGCCCAAGCTGGTCACAGAGCCAACGTGCTCCCAGACCTTGACTGCCTCCCAGCTGGACACAGGGTTGGGTTCGTGCAAGGTGAAACCCAAATTGCTGCCTAATTCTCTTGGAGAGCCTGTTCTTTCTTTGACAAAGCTTTCCTCAGATAATTTCTCTCTAGACTTCTACCCCTTGAACCTAAGATACCAGAAAAATACCTTTGCTGAAGGCAGAGAGAGCAGGATGGATGCTGTGGTTTTGTGGACACTACTAACCCGATGCTTTTAATTACCAGCAGCCCCACTACAGAGGAGTGCTCATGGTTGGAAAAAAAACTTCAATTCATACTCACATTAGAGAAATAACAGAAGTAATCTGCATGCAATTTGCATTAGCACAGGGATAATGGTTAATCTCTTACTTCTGATCTGTGTAACAGCTCAGGAGATATGCCTGGTTGAGATTGGGACTGCAATGCACCAGCGTGGTCTAAGGCTTCAAGATTTACTATGCCCCAATACTCTATTCTTGCTGTAATTCCACTGTGCTAGCCCAACTTGGGGGAAGGAGGGGTGCATGCATGCTAAATTCACCTAATTCAAGGCCACCTTTTCTCTGAGCATCTCCTGGAGGAGGTTGCAAGGAGAGAAACAGCAAAGAGAAAAACCAAGGGAAACCACGTGTCTTCTGTTTAACAGTGACTAGCTAACATCAACTGATCCACCCATAAGGACCTATTGCTTCTTGCCGCAAATCTTTTGATGAACACTCCGTGATATTTAGCTACTCCTATAAAATGGTATTAAAAGAACAAATAGCAAGAGAGCAGTATTACTGCATGTACAAAATCACTACTCAAATCCTCATTACATTAACTTGTGTTATAAAAATGTATCTATAAAATATACCTTGTTATTAAGACTGATTACTGATTATTGATGCATAAGTTATGAAAACAATAAAATGCATAGCTTTAAAGCATTTGTATGTAGTCTTTTCCTCTTAATCAAAGTATGGTGTTAATTTTAAGAAATTAGGCCTCAACACATACTCCTTGAGGGACAGTGTGGATGCAGCTAACACAAGCTTTGCCATTCACAAAATATTCTGCCTTAGCAAAATATTGCTGAGACTCGCTGAAGCGCCTACCTTTCTGGAGGCAACCCAGGCAGGCGTAGCAACGTCTCACCTCTGGCACTCCTTTCTGTATGCCCTGTTGCTGACTGCATGAATGTTTCAAAAAATCACTGCTTTTGCCACAAAAAAAGCAAGTAACTTCTAAAAAATGGCCAAAACAAAGCTATGCTGTGACACAGCTATCATACATTGCAGTTGCGACAGGATTACTAGCAGAGCCTAAAGACATCACAGGATCTGGGCACTAAGCTATAGAGCCTTTGAGGCAAGACTACAACAGAGTCAGAATATTTAATGGAATCTACCATATATCACTACCTATCACCTCCAAACACCACATAATCTTGGGCAAGACTCTTAAAAGCAAATGATTTAAAAAAAATAAATTGGATTCTTGCCATTTGCCTTCTGTTCACAGAGTTGTACAGACATGCTTTTGGCTCCTGGCAATCATGGATGTGAGACGTGTACTCTTTGAGTGTAAGCTGCCTGAAGATTCACACGATTTGCAGGCATGGGGCTTTAGGAAAACATGACCAGATATCACAAGAGAAAACTGCAGGTGATAGGAACCCCCCCAGGAAATCTTAAAAGTTTTAGATGAGACTAATGACATTAGCGGTAGTTTATCTCCAGATAGCATGAGCTAACTAGCATGGTCACCATTGGAAATGCCCGCTGTTGGAATGTAGAGAAATGAGAAATGTCCTGACACTTCAGTTGTCGAGAAATCCTCTGTACTCTGTTATTTCCATTTCTTTTGTGATTTCTGAGAAGACTTATCATAAACAACTGTAGAATATTGAGCACAGTCATCTTGAGGGAGGGGAAGTATTACCTCCAGCTTGTTCACTCAACAAACATACTCAACGCCTTATCAGGAACACCAGCGTATGAGAATTTTAAGGACTGTCTATATAACGAAGGCTACAAAGGGCACCATGCTCTGTAACATCAATCCAGGTCATTTTTTGCCCTTGAAACATGAATGCTTGCAAACACTCACCTGTATTTTGCAGGGACTCCAAAGTCAGAGTCACAGGCACCGTGGTGCAAAATCCCCTTCATAAAGCTACAGACTGTTTAGAAAAAAAAAAAATTAAAAAAATTGGCCCGGCAAGACTGGCCATGGCCATAATTCACTGTTTGGGAAATTTCTTTCCAATTGCCAGGCCTAGCATAAATTCATTTGTACCTAGAGCAGCATCAGCCCTGAGTCCTGCACAGACAGTTCCTGTTGGGCTGTAATTTATCCTGATCCCAGGAAGGGAGAGGGAGACATTAGGGCATCACGGTTTGCCTGGGCTCAGGGAAAAGGGCTCTCCGCTGTCCCCAGCAGGTGCTTGCACCCGGGCCTGAGGCGTACCCGAGACAAAGGACTGCCAGAGCAGGGGAGACAGGCATGAAAGAATATCTTCCCATAGGGCGCAGATCCACAGGGAATTGCAATACCTGTTTTTGTTTTTTCTAGGGTCTCTGGAAATCAAGATATTAAGTTTCTCCCAAAGCTGGGGAACAGTTTGTGGTTAAGACCAGAGCCAGATTCCTTCATGCCACAGAAGAGCTGTAATTTCCCTATATTCCATTAGTGGTTTAGTTGTGAAGCCTAAGAATAAATACTATTGACTCACAAGACTCTTATTATCAATTCACTCCTAGCAAGGTGATAAGGACTCCAGCTCTGATCCATCAAAGCGCTTTGGGAAAATGCTTAACTTTAAGCGCATGAGCGCTACCACTGCTGTCAGCACTTTGCTGGATCATAGCCACAGGGCTCAGCATTTTGCAGTAGAATCCTCATTATTGAGTGCATTTATCAGGTTAGCTTCCAGCACACTTACCAGTGCCTCTCCTATTATTAGTAACCTAATACCTTACCTGCATTTAAGCAAAAGCTTCCTTTTAAAAACCACACGCCATTAAACCCAAAACAAACCCATAGCTACTGAATAAAATGCATAAAACATGCATGTTCCTGCTCCCTACCATAACTCACCTTCTTAATTCCTATATTGGCTCCTTTCTTCATACAAGACTTGCTGCATCCTTCTTCCAACTGCTATCAAACTCTAAACCTGGTAATTCACGGACCATTCTTAAACTGTGTGGGAAATTTCCTTCTCTGCCAAGCCTGCCACTCTGTATGATACACCAATCAGTCTTGCTGATGAATTCTAATATTAAAGCCAAATTAGTAAACACTCCAGTGAAATCAGAGGCAGCCAAATAAATTCCTTATGTTTCCACTTGAAGAACAGCTACTGAAGAGGTGCAGCAGGTCAGAGGGAAGAATGGGCAAAGTCCTTAACTCCCATGGTAACTAGTTTTGGATTTCCTATGGTACTTGGTCCCTCCTACCACCACCGCT
>NW_009201055.1:0-32477 GCF_000690835.1 Fulmarus glacialis | reverse complement strand
TCTCATGGCTCATTCATAAATGGGAGAAAAGCACAAGCCCACCACCTTTGACAGGACCCTGAGCTGGCCACAGCTTTGCAGAACCACAGTCCAGACCTTTTCCATAAGCAAGTTCCCCAGTGAAGACCAGAAGGCTTGAAATAAAATTCTTTTAAAAAAAAAAAAAATCAAACAGGTTATATTAGAACAAACACCTAGAATAGTAAAACCTTAAAGTGACTAGAACTGAAATGGAAAGGTTTATATACCTGTGGTTATATATACCTGTGATCCATAAACCATCTCCCACCCTGTCCTTGGTTTCAGACTGACAGTGGTTTTTCTGGATCAGGGCAAACGCTGTCCAGGCTATCACTGTTTTAAAGGGAAATGGCAGATAAATAGAGACAAAATCTAAAATATCTCATCCTTGCTGCCAACTCGGACATCCTGCCCAGTTTTTTGGCACTTAAGCGTAACCATGGGTACCGTTTGCCCTAAAATCTCAGGTTCCAAGCATTGAAATGAAGCTAACTAGCAAATTCGGCACAGATCAAAGTGTACCTACAGGTGCTTGGGAAAACATCTCTTGATGCTACCAATGGAAATTTGGGTACCTTCAGCTTCCTAAGGGGTAACCTTTCCAGTGTGAAACATGGGAGCGTGCAATGCCCCTTTGGAAGGAAGGAAGAAGAGCTGCAGCTTCAACCTGGGGCTTCCCAGGAGGCAGAGAAATGATTTATCGGGTCCTTGGGGAGAAGGGGGAAGTGCTCGAAGGAGCTGGTGGCTCCGTACTGTGCCCCATTTCGAATGTCGGGGAAAACAGAGTGCATTTTGAGGGAATCGAAGAGGGAATCGGAGAAAAAGCACAAGCTGAGAAAGCTACGAACAGAGACTGAAAGAAGCAGAGCTGTTTGGTCCCAGGGAAAAAGAGACTGAAAGAGAACATGAGTCTCCAAATAAGTAAAAGGCTGCTGTCTCTGGAGCAAGACAAGCACAGAATTAAATTTAGGAACAGCTTTCTAAGGACAAAAATAATGAAGCACTGGGGAAAATCACCCAGTGACCCTGTGGCATCTGCGTCTTTGGAGGTTTTAAAGCAGGTTAGATGAGCACATCTTGAGATCCTTCCAGACACACGGCTCTACAAAGGCAGCTGGGCATCATAAGGTGAGTGATAAAAATAAAAAGAATCTTGAAAGGCAGAGATCTGGAAGACATACATTTCATGCCATTTACCAGCCTGCATGTTCGTGCCAGGAGATGTTAAGGAAAAATCTGAATTGTTGAAAGCGGCTAGTTGCACAAAAGGATGGCACTGGGATAAAAGCATCGGACCAGAGGAAACAATGCTTTGGTTTCCGGCTCTGCCAGAGAATCGTAGCATAACCATGGGCAAGTCACTTCATCTTTTCCTGCTGTTATCTGTGCAATGAAGATAATGATAATTCCCTTCTCTATTTTGACTTGAGGGGCAGGAATTAACTATTCAGATGCTGCCAGCACAATCTTTGCTTTGGCCTGCAGGCACTGCTGTAAGGCAAATAAAGAAAAGAAGGAATACCTGCAAGCATTACTCCTGGCAGCCGGATTCTTCTATTTAAATCACAAGCAACTTGGCGACACCACGCTGAGCTCAAACATGGAACAAAAACCCTAGGTGAGTGACAAAAAGGAAAATTATGGGGAAATCTGTGGTAAAGGCTTATTTTCACAATTTAATAACTCTCTCCAACTTCTGTTGGAGAAGCACTAGTTGTGTGCTTAAAGACGAGTGCTGTGTAAAATTGCTTTGCTGAGGCGAAACTGCAAAGATCGCGACCAGGCAACACAAAGCCCGGGATGAACATCAGTGTTTTGAATGGGATAAATGCAGCTGCATATGAAAGCATGGCTCTTGACTCTCCCGCCCTGCAGAGGCATCACCTTCCTGCTGGAAGCAAATACAGACTCTCTTCTGACAAAATATGGCAGGCTTTTCCAGTCCAGTTGGTTTCTGAAGGTGTTGAAAAGGATTTAGAGACAAACTCAAGAATACTCCAGAACACTTCTGACATGAAAACCCCATTTACAGACTGTACAGGGACTCTCTAGTTCAGTTTTTCCCCTCTACTGCTGACAGGGTATGTCCTAAGCACTTGCCTAGTCACCTGGATCATCATGGACTCTGGAGGTCAGGGCAATACTACGGAAACAGGAAAACAGCCCGAGCATCCGAGAGCGGAATTGGCATCCAAAAGCTAAATAGTCCCAACAGAGATTTCAGATGTTTTAAATTGCATCTGCACATGGGATGCATAAATGGACATGTCCTTAGCTTCTCCTCAGCATCAGAAAACTGTGCTCAAACAGGTTTCTCTCTGTGACACGCTGCTTAACACAATCTACACTGGTGGTGACTGGTCCTCCTGCGACAGTTTCCAGCACCACTGAGGGTTACCCACCCACTACAGGTGGGAGTTCATTAAGGTTTTCCTTCAGATGATGACCTGAGTCATCCACAGGCCTGTCATCTCAAGATCAGACGTGTTCAACAGTTTGTCTGCATGGGGCCAGGGCTCAAGCTACTTAGACTGAAGAGCCAGAAATTGAACCTTACGGGTTTCTCCGCTATTCTATTCCCCAGGACGTTGCCTATCAGGATGACTTTTCTCTCCTTAAATGTGCCCTGCATAAATGTGAGATAATAACAGTAAGTGGCATTAAAAACGTGAATGATGAATGCTATACATCAGGCAGGATGATTAAATAACTAAGTGTAGATCCTGGGGTATATTCGCTTCTCCGCCTTCTGACACAATAATTGATCACCCCTAATCTATAGCAGAAACAAAACAGAGATTATCTCCTCTCAAAAAATTCAGCTTCTATTCTCCTTTGTTTATTCCCCCCGCTTCTATACAAGGGGAAAGCCCATTAACTAGCTCTGTTTTTAATTCAGCAGTATTGAAAACGGGATCCTAGCAATGCACGTAATTGACCTCGTTTTTTACAGGACCGCCTTCCAAGAAGTAGCATTCACATTATCACGGTCACTGCAGTGAATTCAAGAATAACAAAGACTTGGGTTTGCATCAGGATTCAATTACAGTGAAGTATTCAAATGTTGCTAGACTGCCCCCCAGAAAATGAGAAGTACTGTAAGAGAGCTACACACAGTTAAGCGGGCTTAACAAAAAGAGCAATATTTAAAATGGTTTAGTTAAAACACTGTACAAATACACTGGATTCAACCAGAAAGTGTTTTATGCTTATTTAAATTTAACTTGAATTTCCAAATTTATAGGCAGCAAAGATAATCGATTTTAAATCAATATCCCCAGATTTTAAGGCCAGAAGAGATAATTTAGCCATCCCACAAAACACCACTGAGTTTTCATCTTCCTTTAAATCAATAATGATTCACCCCTGGGGGCAGATTACCAAACTTCACCATGCAGTGACTTTTGGAGTATTGCCTATCTTGCTCTGCGTCCTTAATTACAAAACCACATTTATATCTAACAGTGATGTCTGCCTGGGTAAAAGAAGGGCACAGTTTGAAAAAGGGGGTAAATTTGGTTAAAAAAAAAAAAAGAACATTTTAAGAGATAACTGAACTTTGTTCTAGAAATTAGTACTGAAGACAAAAAGTATCAAAAAAAAAAAACAAAAAACCAACAGTTACTTCCTGAGAACCTGAAAAACAAAATAGAAAAGGACACTTTTAAATATAGATACACACACATGCACACTTCCATGAGTCATCCAGAAAAAAATCAAGAAAAGCCTCAAGTAAGGATGTATGCTTCAAGTGTGCTTTTTAAAGTTGAATGTCCCTTGAAGACTGTCAGTGAATTTCCAAGCAATTTGGCAACATTTATCAGTCTATAAAAAATATAAAACCAGCTTGATTTTAAAAAGCCTGCAGATACTGAACTATCACATCTGATCAGTGCAAACTGTCCACATGCATTTTTATACCATATAGCACTACAGTGTACGGAATTCAGCTCTGTGGATTACCCTCCCATGGGCCTTTTTCTATCCAGTGATGAATGCATCTGAGAAAAGTGGAAATACATTTTTCTCAGTGTTATCATCCATTCAAAATTTACATAGCTAAGAAAAAAGAAAGAAAAGTCCCATCTAGTCATACAGCTGCCAGGCAACTGCTTGCAGAGGCATATATTACTTCATGCAGTACGCAATCACTTTATTTATTGTACTCCAACCAAAATTACTCAAGCCATTAATGCCTGTCTAACTTCTTGTGCATCGCTCTGATAAGATCGTCATATTACTTACTTCTTTCTCCTGCTAAATAAAACACATACTGACTGCGTAGGCACATCTTACCTTGTATCTCAAGAAAGATACCGCTATCATCCTTGCACGGTTTCCAGTGGCTGCTTAGTCTTGTATCTGCTGCATAAATATGGACCGCAAGTTCCCACTGGCATCACTGGGGTGTTGCTCATTTTAAAGCCGCTGGAGCTAGCTGCGTTCTCTTTTGTTTATTCTGAGACTATGGCTTTTAAAGCCTGGATGTGACATTTAAAAGGGCCATTAAATGCCATATCCTCTCTTGACCATGAATCTTGACTAACACAGCAGTATATTATAATCTCAGTGATCTAATTCTCAACATCATCTCTTTACTGACAAGACCCAGGATGGTCACTATGATAAAGCTCTGGGAACTCAAAAAATATCTCAGTCACTGACCCAATAATAAATCTGATGCTCTCTGCTTCATCTTTTCCTCAGCAAGGCATGTCAAATCATATACTACGACTATATACTAAATGACCCGGGCAAAAAGATTTTCAGAAAAATGGGGGGGGCGGGGCACACTGCATTGTTAAAAGAATGAAAATCAAAATTATACTTTCATGCACCAGAGAATCTTGCTTTCTCAACACCCTGGGGAAAAATTTATATTTAGAGCCAAAATTTCTAGAGCCCAAACAGAAACACAAGCAGCAGCTGTGAAGACATCCAGAAGAAAAAGTGGGAAGATCAAATCTACCTGAGACATCGGGCCATACCTTGCATTCGTCTGCATGAGAGACTATTTACCAACTTCATCAGAAGTAGCTTCCATACAACTAAGACAAGAATTTGATCCATTAATGGAAGGGGAAACATAATATATCCCTCCAGGTACTGAATTAGCCAAAGCAATGAATGAAACAGAAGATCACTTGGACCTATGGTCAGCTGCAGATAGACAGAGAAAAAATTTACTCTTCCATTTTGGAAGAGATCCTATCTATAGTCTTGTACCATTCAGCAGTCTTCATCAGGAAGGACTCAGCTGTACACCAAGATTCAATCCCTACCTCTGTATTCCTGTGCAAAGCACTAAAAAGTAGTTGAGAAACGTGGGGGAGAAGGGGAGGACACAAATAAACTAAGTTAACTTTATGGCTCAACCTCGACTCCAGCAAAGCACGGTGCCACCAGACCCTGCTGACTTTTGGTCTCTTCTTGGCCCCGCTGCTGAACTGTTGGGTGACCTTGGGAAAAATCACTTCACTCTCTCTTGCAGCCTGTAAAATGTGCGGGAGGGACGTTCACATCCCTCGCAAAGCACTGTGAGGTTCACAGTTAACATGTTCTGCTGAAGCGTGTACAACCTCATCTTTGTCGGTAGCTGTAGGCCTGTGGCTGAAACAATCTCTCCCCTGAGATCCTCCTTGTCCATCCCTTCCCAAACACATTTAATTAAAAAGCCCTGAGTGCTGCTGAGCTGTTAATGACGATCTTTTATTGAAAAAAGATTCCCTTGGCAAGTTGTTCCTGTCTTACTCCTAGCCACAATTTCCAGTCTTGCTTATGTCTGTAATAAGCTGCTTCTGCCTATACTTTGATGGGCTGACAAGAAAACATGCTTAATCCCCACAACGATTTTCTCATTTAAGGTTGCAGAGCCCTGTGACTGTGACGTGTGGCTGGGCTTATTTCATAGCCAAGCCTCTTCCCAGTGTCTCCCATGAGTCCAGGTTTCTCTCCTCCGACGCTGGCATGCAGAAATACCGCGCGCAAGAGCTCAAATGGAGATGAACACTACTCCCTCCTGGCCCTCATCAAATCTTTTTTCTTTTCTGTGTGTGTATAAAACAGACAGTGTTGAATACTTCAGCCAGCAGTGGGGAAACCTCTGGAAATGCATAAATATAAGGGACCCACAATGTTATTGTAGCAGGGCTACGGGAAACATCTGGTGCCTCTCTGAGCGCTCTCCTACCACTTGATGGTACAACTGCTTGGATGACGGGAGTGTCTCTCTGACAAGCTCTTAAGTCTCCTAAACTATATTAATCTACGTGCAGCATACAGCAAAGCTACAGATACTTCCTAATGGCCTGAAGTGCCAGCTCCCATGACAAATATACACATCCTATGTGCAATTATGCCTGTTTCTTAATAGCATTAAGATGGCTGCAAGATACTAATTACCAAATAAGAACTTTGCAATTATACTCCATCATACCTTACTCCTGACACAGCTACTTTTAAATAAACAAGGATTTTGGTTTCGACAGCACCAAAGAAAAGGGAGTTTTCTCCTTTGATCCGTTTTAACTTTCCAAGTGTGATCATGGAATTACAGAAGAGCAAAAATTCCCATTCGCTGAAGTACTGCCAGGGTTTCACTGCAGCCTTTTCACCGTTATTAAGAAATGTTGTTAGCCCTTTTATTAATCAGTGAGAAGAATGATGTTATCCAAAATGAAAGCAATCTCACTAGCTAATTCCTGCTATTCCCCAGTCAGAATTTCAGTGTTTGTCATGAACTGTTTGCAGACTTACCTTTACTTTAATTAACAATACCGCAAGATCCAAGGTATTCCCTGTGCCTAACTCTGATGTCATTAGACAAAACACATCTCTTACCTGCATCACCTGCGGAGATACTGGCAAACAGCTTAACACGACAAGTAAAGAGTACAGAAAAGCTTCTTTCTGAGGCACGCAAGAGGGATGTAATGAGAGAGTTGTGCCAAAGCCACTCAGACATGGAGGTACCATCCTTGCAGTAAATGGCAAAGTCCCTGGCTGACTACAGTGGGAAAAGAATTAAGCCAGTGCTGAGCAATTTATACATTTCCCCTTTCAGTGTTACCTCCTGACATTAAAATAAACAGACATCATGGTCATCTGGGTAAGAAGCCGGTTAGGTGAGATTATAACAAGGATAACACAAATCCAATCCAAACCATTCTTTGATTCTAAGTGTAGGAACCTGCAGCATTAAACCATGTGAAAGGATACACTAATGATAGCAATATTTTTCCACTGTTCACGTGTGCACAGAGACAAATGTCGCAATCTGTCTCTGTCTGCCTTTTCTGGAGTGCTGTTTTATGACACAGTTAATGATTCGGCAAAAAAAAAAGTAATAGCCTTGTACCACAGCAATTGCAAATGATCTTTGCCTTCCACTTGAAAGATGAGTAACGAAGGCCTGTGTCTGACCCCTTTATGAGCATTTTGCTTGTGATGGCGAGGGGAAGGAAGGTTGGAATAAACACCTAAAAATAGAACTGTGCAAATGATGCCATGATGTACAGCTACCTTGTTTACCATTATCCTTAGCCATAGATTTATCACCGTGCTCTTAACACATGCTGTACATCTTTTCTTTCCTTTTTTTTTTTTTTCCCCTTCCCTTCACTCAGTCTGTGAAATGTAATTAAAGCTCTCATAAATACTGGCAGTGAGTGCACCTTTTTTCTTCCAAGTAACTACTAGCATCTTCGAGAAGATCTCATCAACCCCTGATAGAATATAGACTAATGTATCTTCTCACACACCCCGCTCAGGATGGGGAAGTCAATCTTCCCACCTTCCACATAATTAAAGTCACCCACATTATGTGCTTTTCCTTCGCCACTCCCTCCCCTTCTCCGACACATGTATCACCCTGTCATCAGTTCCGTTCCTTTCATCTGATTTATTCTGTTTCTAATCACTGAACAAAATCCAGCGCTTTTGAGAAAAGCTTGAGCAGTCCTAGGCACGGCTCGGCACGGAGGTTTCCTTTTGCTAGCCTTCTCCCCTCTTATATTAACAGACAGTGCTTTTAACTCTTCTTTAAGAGGGACTATTTCCTGCAATCTAGAGAGTTTATTCATGCCTGCGAGTGAAAAAAAAAACACCCTTTTCCATTCAGGGTAAACGACTGAGATGTTAACAGTGAAATTCAATGGTACATCAAAGACTCCTTTGGGCCCTAAAGGTTGTGTAGGGCTGTCCGGGGACCGAAGGAAGCCCACTTAACCCAATAGGTGGCTTCATTTGGTTTGTGAAAAATAGCTGCTGCTTCTCTCAGAGAGGAAAACACTCTTGGATTCAGCCAAATGGCAGCTATAAAAACATCTGACTAGAGGCACCTCTAAAGTTTTCAAGCACCCACCTGGCAAAAGGAGAAGGTGGCTGCTGTGCGTGCTGGAGCACTGCTCCAGATGTGGCACTGAATCTCTCCTGCTATGGAAAAGGGCATAGACCTTTCACGGTCCGATGGTTTAGGAGCCACGTGTGTGCCCCATCCCCATAAGTACATCATTACTTCTATGAGGCAGAGTAGCTGCAGCAGGAGACCTGACAGCCCCATACTTCAGATATTTGGATATTCTCCCATCAAACCACTGGCGCAAACTCTTGGGCACCTGCCTGGGGCTCAGCCATGGGGACAGGGAGCAGAGGGCTGCGTGACCCCGAACCACAGCACCCCAGGGGAGGACAGCCTGACACAGCCCTGCGCGGTGATGCCCCTGGCTGGGAGGAAGCCCCGTCACCAGCCCCTGGCAGATGCTGTCTCATGATCCAGGTTCAAAAGGTAAAAGAGGCAGAGAAACTGGGAGGAGCTGCTGAAATCTCTGCTAAGCTCTCAAGAGGATAAACAAAGTGTCAGCATCTTTAGCACTTCATTACTGCTATCGCTTTACTTTGTTAAGTGCTTTTTTTGGACCCTCATCAGTGAAGAGTTGCCAAGCCACTCTAAATACTATTACTGCCAAAGGCCAAAAAAATCTAAGGTATTTACTGAAGAGGTGGCAATTGCTCTCCTGCTGGATAAAAAGTCAAAAAGATCGGGATTCTAGTTACATTTAATCGCCTGGGCACTGGAATTTGCGGCCGCTTAGAATGGACACTGTCACATTATTAATGGCTCCATTTTTAGCAAAGCACAGTTCACCAACCAAATGTATTGCAGGCAATACCTTGCACTCAGCTGGACTTGTATCAAAGATTGTCTTTCCTGACTGACAAAAGAGGGAAGAAGGGAACTGTCACTATTGCAATTAAGATTTGGGAGCAAACAGACCCCACGCCACAGTTTTCCCCAAGCTATTCAGCATACTTTAGCTCACTAAATGCTTTGGATAAATATACTGTTGACTGACATTTCTATTTTTCATGCTGCAGTGAAATTGAAACCACAGTAATACTGAAACCAATTCAGAAAAAAAACCAAAACCCAAACCCCAAACCCAACAACGTACCCGTCAGCCCATCTCCGGTGGACTCTGACCAGCCTCTCTTACCTGCTCTTAAAGTCAGTTTGGCAAAACAGTCAGGTTAGGAAACATCTCCAATGCAGCTCAGGGCTCCAGCCCTACAGGAAGAGCTCAGCAGGGGCAGAGGAGCAGCAAGAAGAATCCCAACCCTGGTGTGTGCCCTCTAGCCAGTCACACCGCACCTCCGTGCCTCAGTTTCCCCATCAACTAACCAGATGCCTGAAAAACCTCCCTGATGAAAGGCAGTGCATAAGTTGTAGGCAATGAAATAGCAATTTACTGACATTAGGCACCACTTCCAATGATGCTGTATCCATCAGGTCTGGATACAAGAAAGCTGAGCCAACTTGCATTTATTTACTGCATTCATTTGCATAATGACCATGTATTTCCCTTCCATATTTTGTCCTAAACAAAGAACCGGACACTGTACAAGCTGAATTTAAAATAGCAGTCATCATTCGTTGACTAATATCAGAACATACAGGAACAGTGTGAGGCCACGACAGATGCACAATTGTAATTTGAGCACAAGCAATACTTATCAACTGCCTGACTACTTTATGGCGATTTGTTTTGTTTTATAGAGATATTCTGCAGGGGTTGCAAATAGCACTCGAAGCCCTGCAAGGCTCTCTGACTCTGGCAGAAGTCCCCCTCAAAGCCTCAGCCAACACGTAGCAAAGGGTTTGGTGCATCACCTCTGCGGAAAGCGCAGGGCATTTTGTCCTTCACGCACACCCAGCTTTGCTAGTTGCTGTCTGCAATTTTGGAAAAGGCAGAGATGGGTCTGTGCCCTCATGCGCATCCTTGTCCAGTCATCCTCCAGCTCTTTTCCATCTCCTTGCAGGGACCGAGTCGCACCTGGTACAAAGAAATGTACCATAAATTAAATAACCTGGCCATTTCTGCAGCAATAGTCTTCCAGTTTACTGAACTGGGTGAAAGCACCTCTCTGTAGAAACTGTCCTCGCATGGCCAGGCGTTTAGAGGCTTATGCTGTAAGTCTCCGGCAAGGTCAGCGAGCGATTTCACGCTCTTGGTGCCACCCCTCAGGAGAACAAGGCAGAACCACAGAGTTGCGTGGTTTAATGATCCAAGGCAGGAACCCACCGTGGGGAAGGCAGAGCCCTGGAGATGACAGGATAATGGTGCAGTGCAGATCAGTCCCCCGTAATAAGCCACACTAACGCTGAACTGTGTGAAAGACAACCCAGGAGATAGCGCAATTAATAATCTACTTGGCTGAGCACCACTTTCTCTCCTTGGATTGAGGTAGATTGTGGAAAGTTGGGAAGAAGCTATGAAGGAACTGCACATAGGGTCCTGTAAACCCTTGCAAACTGAAAGAGGGAGGGCAGGCCCAGTTTTCTGCTTTTACCTGATTCAACATTGCTTCCTTTCATCTCATTCAGGGGCACAGAGCGAAGATGCAAAAGTTTTGCACAGCAGGATGCAGAAGCATGGTGGGCAATTGCGATGTGTATTCCCAGGAAGGCAGCAAGTGGGTGCTGGTGCCCTCCACGGGCATTTTCCACCTAATTCTGCAAATTTGCTTTTGAGACATCTTCTTCTCCCTCCACCAAAGGCCCTGCAGAGCTAAGGGGTTGGGAGCAAAAGGCCCCTTCTACCACTTGACTTGCCCACCACCCCTGGCCAAAACCCGCAGGGTGGATTTTGCCAGTGAGTTGGCAAAATTTTTCCAGAGTTTGCAAATTTTTCCATCAGTTTCCACGGAGCAGCGCCCTCTCCAAGGCCTGCCCAAGCTGAAGCGCTTACAGGATCAGGCCAGCATGCTCGGCACCTCTCAGCAAAGAGCAATGCATGGCTCTGGCTTGCTGCATTGCAGCAGAAAAACCCTTGCCCAGCACTGCTGTAGCCAGTGGGTGTCCTGCATCGAATTGTACAGGGCCTTTTGATCAGACCCTGTATTCTTAAAAATTATCAAGCCTGAAGAAGTAGGCAAATAAATAAATAATAACGCTTTCCTTCTGGTGATTTCTATTGTACCGATCTAGCCGGAAATCCCATTAGTTACTCGCTTTGATCAGAACTGTTCCTCCAGGACCAGGAGATGCAGAAAGCGTTCCACCACACTGGCAAACGAGCACATCTGACACGCGTTTTAATTAAAGCCTTCCAACTCTTGAGCTTTTTGTAGTATTTGCATGTAGCTGAACTTTGGCCCAGCTGCTGTGGAAGAAATACAGTTTATTGCTGGGCTGTCTGTCACCTTGGCGCTGCTCTTGGCTCCAGGTAGAGCTCTCCAGTTCCGTCCCATCCCCGCCCCCAGCGAGGAAAGGAGGGGCAGTAAGCACTAGCCAGCCCTATCACTGCTATTACATTAACCCTTTGCAAGAAATACAAGTGCCAGAAGTAGCATTTCAGACATCTTTTGAGGAACAAGCAAGGGGTTTGCTGTTGAAGTGCACTGTAACAGCAACCACAGCTGAAGATGTGGAAAAACCTTCCAAGCCTCGCTGAAAACACGCCTCTCCAATAACAAGCAACCCAGGGGAGAAAAGCATTTCAGCCTGATTCTGTAGAATCCTAATTGGGAACCTGTAATTCATGCACATTGCAAGCTAGAGCTCAGTTTGGATACAGGAAAATCCTTTCCGAGATGCAGAAGCCAGCCTGCTCCATGGGTGCAGACACCAGGTGAATCAGCAACCGAGGGGAAAAATCTGGCCAAATGAACAAATAAATAGATAAATTACAAACTGCATATTAAGGAGAGGTCAGGCTCAAGGCAAAAGAAAGCAGGCAGGACGAAAATAGGGCCAGAAAATTGTTCAGTGGCCTTGCAGCACAGAGAGCCACCCTCTTTGAATATGGGCCCAGCTAGCATGCAATTTGGTACTAGGGCTGCAAGAGTGAAAGGCATTTGAACCGCGTGAGCTTTACAAAGCTGTCACAGATAACCATGTAAATCAAGGGTGGGTAACCTCCATCTTCTGCCCGGCATGTGTCCTGCGTGTTTGTACACACACAAACGCATACACGCTGCCACGTGCATAGTTACACCTTCATGCTCGTTCAAATTCATATTACCAGCACAATAGTTGCATGGGAAAGGAGAAATGTTCTGTGAAGTCACTATACCCTGAGCGATGTTTCTCTAGCACAGCTCACTCAATGCACAATTACTGAAATGCAAATATTTCAAACTACTCTGGCTCCTCCACCATTATATTTAACTTTTCACGAGATTACTATAAAGAGCTTACTTGGTACAGTAAAGAAGCCACAGCCAAAGAGCAAGTGGGATGTTTATTAAATGCCTGCGAGTCCCCTGCTATTTCTCTAACAGCACTGGAAGTATTTTTACATCCTTTTTTGGCTATTTTCGAGTCCCGGTGTCTTACGAGCACTTTCAGAAGTATCATCTATGCAGTGTTAAAAATGTAAAACCACTTTTAATGCTAAAATCAGAGAAATAACATATCAGACAAAGGAATTATCAGCTTGCAGACTGAGGCTAAAGAGCTGAATAGGATTTTATTAGCAGTAAAATTCAGAAGCTGCATTCATGGAAAAAAAAAATGTAATCTATACATTGATGTCATCTGGGCAGTGAAACCATTTTAGATGCTTTACTTTTTGCTCTCTGCCAAGTATTGTGCTCAGCACAATACAAAGAGAACTCCTTGGCCCCGAAGACTGTGTTTTAAGGTGATTAGAATTAGATTAATATAAGATTACTTGGCAATCCTTTTAAAATATGCCAGCAAAATGGGAAATAAAATTTTAAACCAGCACTATCACTCTTGCAACGTAACATCAGTGGTCCTCTGCAAGACCACAAGTTTCTTACAGCTCTGACCTTGTGAAGCTCTTACCACATCTGATCGCAGCACAGCCTGCTCTGTGCTTTTTGGAAAATCTCAGTATTTGCTCGTCATACACCTCTAAAAATCTAGACTCGCGTTGCCCAATCTCTGCTTCTTTACCCTAAGCCTGAGGCTACGTTGCTGGGGGTGATCCCAGTGGCTCCAGGATGTTCCGGAGGAATCAATGTCAGTCCTGCTGACTGCGGCACCTCAAGCAGGGTGTTTTGGGCAGCTCTTGCTCCCTCGTACCCAGCTGCATGACAACATCTGGATGCAGCCCATGGGTAAATTTTCCCCAGGTGTAACCTGGCATTTGTTTTTCGTAGCTCATGTGACTGCCTCACAAGTAGCATGCTTTGAAGGAGGCTAATCGCTTTACCATAAAGATACTTGTCTCGCTGCCACTGGGAGATGGTAAAACCTGCACCCTACTGCAAAACACGCAATAGATGTCATTGGTTGAATCTCACCATGAGAACTTCTTTCCCTTTTTAGGAGGAGGGTGGATGGGGATGACTATTTCTTACTATTTTGATTTTCATCTATAAATAAGACGTTTTAATTTCATGTGAAAATTGAAAGGTCTGTTTGTAGATGAAGGAAAATGTTCTTTATTTCATCTTTTAATGTCCTCGTATATCAATAATGGGGTTGTCTCACATACTTCAAGAATAAAAATGACCTCTAACTAAAAGTCGTATTGTAAGTTTGGGGATTTTTTTTCATATCCCAAAGAATTCTTTCAATATTCAAGCATGTATTTCTAATACTTCAAGTACAACAAAAAGACTTATAACAAATTATGAAAAAGTAGCAATTACCGACTGGGGAGTTATAAATAAAACTGTAAAATATTCAGCTGATCCATAATTCATTTGGTAGCAGACACCCAACCATCTGGGCTGGGGTGAACTCACGACTCTGCAATAGGACAGTGGATGAAGATTTTGCATTCAGAATAAATGCAGCCATCACAAAAAAATTCAAACAATAAACCTTTTCTGCAACACTGGCTTTCAGGTTTCACATTGCTCTGCCAGAGTGTTTGTTTTTTAACTACCTACAATTGCATTCTCTGATTACATGTGACCATGCTTCAAAAATAAAGCAAAATAATTCTTAAAGCTGATTACCAGCATATGCACAGGACTTCACAAATGAAATTACTCTCTCTTCCTGCCCGAACCCTCACTGGCAGCTCAATATTCATTTTCGCATCTCCCTGGACATGAAGGGTGTTCACAGCCAGCAGAAGGATCCTGTCGCAAGGCACAGCCATGCTGCCACGTGCTACTGCGCAGGGTGCACCCAGGTTTAAATGGAGACCATGGTCTTTGAGGCAGTACTAGTTTATCTCTACTTATTAAAATACCCCTGTATTGGCCCATCCTGGTATGGAAGATTACACTTTGCTTTTAAGAATACATCGTTCTAGGTTAAATGCTGCAATACTTGTGTTAACGCACTGGAAGCTGGTGCGGCATCTCTAAATGACAGTGCTTTCCAAATAGATGGGCAATTGCAAGCCTTAAACCCTCTATTTATGCCACTAATAGCTCCTCTCTGACCAACGTGAATCCAAAGCACAGCTTAAACTATCAGACATACCACATTCATAAAGGATTGCCTGCAGCTGCTAAAATTTTCTGAGAGTTTATAAAATGATTAGACAAATTCATGGGAGAAAAATCCATTAAGCGCTATAAAGCACAAAGAGATTGTCCCCGGAGGTTGGAGAGCGCTCTAAGGAAGCATTGGTACGTGTCTGCCTCATGCTCATACCCTTTCTATAGTATCCACTATTGACCATTGCTGGGAAGATGATCCAGCTCAGTGGATCAAGTACTGTTACAATGGACGTTTACAGGCAAGCCTTGCTCACCACCCTGGCTGTGGAAAGGGAGTTTTCCAAAAATAAGCATCTGCTTAAGCTTTTGGAGGCCCTAGGTCAGCAGTTCTGGTTGAAAAGTAGAGCTGCAAAACCAGTCTTGCTTCTCATGTGAGATGCATGCAACATGCTGCATCTACTGGAGTACCCTCCTGGAAATTTTTTGTTATTCCTAAAGAAAATAAGCAAGCTGCCCCTCTCCCCAAGCCAAACCAAACAAGCCTGTGAGACTTGAAATTTGCAAGAATCAGACCCTGAATCTTACAGGACTTGAACCAGTCCACTCCCAAAGGCAATCTCTGAAAACATGCTTCCCAGCACAGCCATCTTCTTGCCTCATTTTCTGATGTTTTCCTTCCAGACTGTGCAGGGCTGGAGCCTATCGGTTTCAAGAGCACGCAGCTGCTGACATAAGATTGTAAGAAGCTCTACATTGCAGGTTTCCCTTTCTGAATTGCCTTTGGCTGCTTTTCAAAGACTGCTACATCCCAAGTGCTAAGGAAAACACCTTCTCCCTTGCTCCCCCCCACCACAGCATCACAGCCTGCACAGTCAGAGTGAGGATCACAGCTCTCAGCACACCTCCCCGCTCCAAGAGCTTTCCAGCTGCTCCAAAGCATCTAGTGGTTTTTTTGGTCAAGCAAGAACCTAGCCAGGTTCAGAACCATAGAACCAAGAACCATACCCTCCCAGGCAGCAGTATGGGTTGCCAGTTCCTGTCCTCCCAACACCTTTGCTTAAATAGCATTGCTGCACCACAGGATGCAACTTGTATCTCTGGTTTGGCCTCAGGCATGCAAACTTCTTGAGGCAGTAGACATGTTAACTCCTCCTCTGTTAGCAAGCACGTCCGGATCTTTCTTCCCCTTCTCCCCAGAGAGGCTCAAAAATATCATACAGGTCACAGAAGGGGACTGAATGCTGGCTTCCGACTTTTCAAACAGAAACAGGCAGAGGGCTTATCTGAAAACACACAGAGAGAAGGTCTTTAAGTGTAAAGGAGTCCGTGGCATTTGGGATGTCAGCAGGAGAACCGCCCCACTCTCACAACCCCCGCCTCCAGGCCAGCTCCGTGCCTGAAACCATGCCCAGCATGGGAGATGCTGGAAATGAAAAGCAAAGAAAATCGCTCGGCTGTTCACGCTCGCTTAAAGTGAATACTCTTGGCAAGTTTTAAGCCTAGAAAGGTTTTAAACATTGCGTCTTCCTGGTGTGCTCCTATGATGATACAGCGGGCGTGCGGGCAACCATGAATCACAACTGCTTGCTCCCTACAGACCCATTATGAGACACACATCTCTGACCAAGATGTCATGGTAGGTGCTTTCTGTATACAGGGCAGATAAGACAAAAGACCTCAGGGGAGATGCACATCTCTGTCTAGAGTGACAGCGTTACTTAATCATCCAGCTTGGTGAAATCGCTGAGAAAAAAACACATCACACGGTTGTCACTTGAAAAGCAAACTTCAATATTAGCGGCACACGCAGACTGCTCTCTGGAAACCATCTAAAAAGGGGCATTAGGTGGCAGTTTTAAAAATATGAAAACTTGAGCAAAACCACGAACAAGACAAGGATGGCTATCTCAATCCTATCATTGCCACTTATGAATTATTCACTGGGCTCCAGCCCACGTGCACAAGGCACACTTTTTAATGCGCTGTGAGAGTGTATTACAGGTGCCTGCCTGCCACCTATGCTGGGAAGTCCCTCAGGCACATATTTTGCAGCAATCCCACAGGGGAGAACCATGTTTTGGCCAGCCCGCGTGCCTGCGAAGGGAATGACGTCCCCCGTTTGCCTGCAGCAGCTCTAGGGTAGTCATGATGGAGGCCAGTGCACTTTCCACCTCCCCTGGCTTCTGCCATTTCTCACCCTTTCTAGATACATGTTTTCCAGCAGAAAACATCCGCAAAATCCCACAGAAACAACAGAGGTTTGGGGCTTGCAAGAGGGTGACAGGAGAACTAGTCCTGTATCCGGAGCCTAAGGCAACTGTGTCCTGCGTGGCCCGGTCCCATCCCAAGTACCATCAGGTCCCCAGCAAGTGTCGGGGAGCAGAAGCATGCTGGGGTCACCAGCTGAGATTAGCTGACCTGCCTCCCCTTGTGCACAAAACATTGCTGTTTCCTTGCTGTATTTCCAAATCTGATTTCAAAAGTTCAGAGGAAAATTACATCAGTCTGAAAATGCCACTGATTGCCGATGTCAATTCTTTTTCTCGTTATTTCAAACTGGGGAGAGAGGAAGGGGAACAAATTATTTTGGAGAAAACCCCATATTTTTCAGGAAGCAATCCCTTTGAGACCCAAACCAGAGATTGTTTCTGCTGCCAAAAGCTCCCCTGCACAGAAGTGGTAGTGCACCCAGCACCCCGCTGCCTGTGCATTCTCTACAGTCCTGAAATTAGCATGGTATTTTCGGGATGGACAAAAGCCAAACCAACAAAACAGATCCTGGCATTCCTCTGCAGTGCTGGGTTAGTGAATACCTGCCAGCGGGACTCCAGCAGCCAGACCTATCCCACAGCATGCAATTTTTTCATTTTCTGCAGCCAGCAGTTCTTGTAGCAGGATTTCTCCTACTGCTGCAGTTGGCCTTGTGTCACACTACCTTTAGTGACTCAACTTCATTACACCAGCCTTCATAAAAATATACCATCAGAAAACCTGTGCGAGGGAAAGGATGAGGCCCCAGAGCTGCATCTCTTGGTGGTAATTTCAGGGGGAAGATGAGTGGGATGAGACTCCCTGATGCTGCATATGCCCTGCCTGCTCTTATTTGAGAGAGGATTTTTCAGAGATATCCAGCATCTTTGGGCATGGCCAGGCATGGACCACTTCAGCTGCACACCTCCATTACTTGCCTCAAAGGACAGTTTTCGGAGGCACCTTAAGAAAACAGATATCCACTTTCCATGCTTGGCAGCTAGTCTGATTTGCAAAGTGCCCCTCTACGGCTGCTTTATTTCTGGCATGGACAAACCAATGATCACCCCTGGGAGTGCCGCAAGAGCACATTACTGGGAAGCACATTTGATGCTACAGCTCCAGCAGACAGGCCTGGTTCTCCTCCTGAACGAGTAGTGGGACCAGCCAGAGAGACAAGAAAATACAGTCACCACTCCTTGCTTTGGACAGAGGTTTGATTCAACGTCCTGTTGAATCAACATGAGAGCATAGAGATGCAATTTCAACAACACGTGAATTAAACACTCATGGCTTGATCCATTAGTATCTCCCTTGATTGTGGCTCCACCAGGGTAAACAGCAAGACTGAACCAGAAGCTACACTTACCCACTTGTCCTTAGCATGAGCCACGTTCATCACAGGTCTACCATTTCCTATAACGTACCTTTCTATACAAGGCTGGAAGCGACAACTGTGCAAGGGGGTTATTCTTGGCCTGATGCACAGGAAGGCAGCTACGTGGATAAATCCTGCTGCAACTATGGGAAGTTTGGGACGTAACTCACAAACCAGGACCATTTCCTCACAGTCTGCACTGATCAGCAATATATCATCTCCTCTCGTGCAGCTACGTTTACTGAGGTTTATGTGGATTTAACTCCACACATCAGGGAAAATCCAATACCAGCAATGAAATACTAATGCAAATCCACTAACAGGAAAATCTACTTTTTCCAGCAACAGAGTTACTGGCAGCAGCTTTCACAATGGGAAAACAGTAAACAGCATTAGGAACATGACACCCACTGATTTGCATTAAACAGCTGCCTTCAACAGGTGTCATGCTGCCATCCACTGATGTTCCTCCAGAAGATTTCCTGCCACAGCCATCAGCAGCAACCCCGGCATGCCTTTATTTCCTCTCCTTGAGATATATCCGAACGATTTGTCCAACACTTCAACAATCCAGTCTAATTACCAGAACAGGTATCTGATGAAGCGCGATGCAATCGCACTCTCTTGTTGCTGGCTGCCACGCCCACGCACGTACACCTGGGTAGCAGGAACGAAATGCAGCCCTGCTCCAGCTACCATTCTTCTGCTCCGCAGTGAGGATCTGCCAATCTCCATCTAGCTGTTACGCTGCATACTGCACCGGGTTTCCTGGCTAAGCCTTGTCTGTAAGGAGAAGGTAAAGGGTGGCTCTGGTGATCTGGCAGCACAGTCCTCACGGTCCCAAATGACACCGGTTCACATTCCTGGAAGGCTTCCGCAGCGGACAAGTGCCACTGGGGAGCCCTGAATAAAATGACAGGAAGCAAGCCAGGTAGGCAAAGGGACAGACCCTAAAACACAGAGCATGAGGGACAAGAGAAGAAGGATAGAAAGGTCTCCAGGGCTTACAGAAGCTGCTTGATGTGGCTGGTGTGTTGATGTGCATGGAAGGAGATGTAATCATGTTTTTGCCTCCCATCACACCTCCAAATGACGGGGGACAATGGCAACTCCCTGCCTGTGTCCAAGGCAACAGATCTTTTCAACCACTGGGCAAAGGAAGGGCAGACAGATCTGAGCCCTGGACAAAGGAAAAAATCAGTCTACATGATCTCTGCCTGTACAGTGCAAAACCAAGAAGGACACAGTATGCAATGACATCTCAGCCCTACCTTGTTGGAGAAGCTGTGACAACATACCATATCTCACCAGCCTGAGTCCAGTCACTTTAGCATCAGAGTGCAGAAGAGGGATTAAATTTCCTAAAGTCACTCAAAACAATTTTCTTAGGGTAACTGTTTGCAAAGTTAGGACATTTTAACCATTGGCATTTGGAATCAAAATGAACTCTTAGAAATTTCTCTTTCCCAAAAGGAGAGGCAACGGTTTTCTTTCTGGTTTAGTGGGTGGATACATCAAAATGCAAGAAGTGGAAGGATCTCCAAGTAGCTTAGTGTTAAAGAAAAAAGCCACAAATCCTAAAAGTGTGTCCTGCTGGAAGGAAACATGTTGAAGACTGCAGTAATTATAACCTATGAGACACAACCACCCCCCCACACATATTTGAAGAGGCCACAGTCCAGCCCTCCATGCTGGAGACTTCCACCCATTTCAAAGGGAGGTCTGCACCACGTCTGACTGGCTTGGGCTCCCACCCCAGACATTTCCCCAGGTTGAAGATCCACTTACCTGCCTGGTTTGTGGTTACATTTACAGACACAAACTGCCGGGCTCCGGGGTTCTGGTCGGACACTCCGTTCACTGCCTCAATTTCAAAGGTATAGTTTGTATGAGCAAGCAGATCCACCATCATGACAGAGGTGTTTTTCAGGCCGGTTTGCTGGGGGAGGTACCTGACATGACCGCCACACGCCTCACACAGACCTGAGTGTGAGTTGCACTTCTTGCATGCAATATAATAAGACACATCTTTCCTTCCACCAGTATCAGCAGGGGCAATCCATTCCAGAAAGACACTAGTCTCGTTAACATTTGAGATGGCACTCCGAGGAGCAGAGGGGGGTCCTGGTTTGTAAAGTGAGAAAAACACATGGTAAAAACAGTATTATCAGTCAACCTGCTCTCTACTACTCTCTAGGTTGAAAAGAGATGCCCTGTTGCTCACGTGCCAAAAAGAACACGGGGACCATTTGCAGCAGCACCCGAAGAACTGGGAAAATGGGGATTTGTTTTGGACACCCTCACCTCACCTCAAGGGGTCTGTGTTGGGATGCAGCCACCTGCATGGGAGGACAAGACACAGGGTTGGCTCAAACCCAACAAGAGGAGCACTCCACCCTGGGGCATTGCCTCTGGTGCTCTTCTTGCAAAGGGAGCTGCAAATCTTTGCTCTGCCCAAGACACTGTCAGCTTCACCAGGGGCAAGATTCCCCCTCCTCGCTCTATTGCCCCTATATTACTAGCCCTAGGTCCTAAAGAAAGACACATGCTGGGGTGTTCACACTACTTAGGTACTCAACTCAGACGCTGAATCTTTCCTCTGTGTGCACCCGCCTCTCCCCATCAGCTGTTTGGCAACAGTGAAACCTAAGCTTGGGCATCCAAATCACACCTAAGTGAGATGCTCAATGTAGCCCAAAGCAGATGGTGATCTACACAGGCCACTGAAAACATGGCCATATCCGGCTACTCAACGGCAGCCTTCTTGGTCCCTGCCAAGCTCTAGCACGGTTGGTTAGCCACACCACGCTTGCTTATTTTGCCAAGCCGCCCCGCTCAGGATGCCAGCATGGTGCTGGCAAGGCTATCCAAGGAGGAACAGCTGCTGCAGAGCTACCAGAGCTCCTGCAAAAGGTGAGCTGTTTTCCTTCGTCCTGCTGGGAAAGGCCACAGCTGGGCAAGCAAAGCCCACCTGGAGACACCTTCAAGACTGCTTACTTAAGGTGCTGCAAGCTTTTTGTTTTTAACAGGCTTCTGCTGGAGACGAAGGGCAAGCTGCAGATACACCCTGAAGACAATGTGAAAGGAAAAGCAGGAATCTCATACAAGAGATCCACACATTATATGCTCAGGGAATGCTAATGAACGAGGAAGAAAGGGGAAATTCATCAAAGCAAGCCGGGATGGATTTTAGTCACGGCACTACCAGAAGCTATACAGTGAAGGCTGGGATTTTTCCAAGGGAGGTAGAGGAGGGAAGGCAACACACTTCCCTTCGGTTTGAATGAAGCAGTCAAAACCCATGAGCAGTTCCTTGAAAAGAACCCGACAAGTAGCTTTACCAGCTAGAAATCCACACGAATTTAACAGCCTGTCTTAGGCTGTCATCTTCTCATTCTGTTGTGATAATTAAACTCTATTTGTTATTTAAAACAGGCAGTGTTGCAAAAATGAAATTACCTTATAAACCAGAAGCATTTTCCTCTATTTCCCTTTCCTATTACCCTTTTTAAGTCTATAAAATTGGTAACACTGATAAAACACTGTCATGATTTCGACTCAAGCTGTTCTGATTCAATGAGAAACTCGCTGCCAGAGGAAATAAATAATCCTGATATATTTTTTTTTTCTTTGGGGGGAAAAGCAGTTGAAGACAAAACCTAAGTTAGTTTAAGAAACAGCAGATCAGCTTTGTTTTGTTCTGTGATCGCTTCAGATCACTACAAACAGGGAGCAAGCCTCTCGCAATCTGCGCCGCCAGGACCCAGCACTATTTAGCTATTGACACCAAGGTACAGCCCAAGTCAGGACTATTTTCTGCACTATCCTACTCGCACTGATATAATGGAAACTATGAAATTCATCACTGGAGTTGTGTGGAATTACATATATTGCAGTCAGGGTTTTTTTAGTATGTTTTTTACCGGCTAAATTGGCCTATTTCTTTTTCCACTGGATGAATGCCCTTTTACTGCTACCAGTACTCTAGGAAAAAATAAGGAACTCGGGCACAAGAAACACTGGACAATGTATCTTTAACAGGGGATAAATTATTACTTTTGTAAAGTCACCAGAGGTTTTTACTTGCTTTGTACAGAAGCGTCAGCTGCTCTTCTTGAAGTTCCAAAAACATCAACTTCAGTGGAAGTGCTTTGAACCTATAAAATTAGCATTCTCACAGGGGCTCAGAGAAAGGTCTTTAGTAGTCTACAGGTACCTAACAAGACCTACTTGAAGAATCCTGAAAATGCACCTGGGTAAAACTGTGATGAATCACAGCTGGGAGAACAAAACAGTGTTTTAACTTTGGAAGAGGGGGGCCGTAGGTCTGCTAACAAGGTCTGTTTTAATTTCCAACTTCCTTTTGTCAAGGACAAGGATTAGTTTACAGATTTTTTTAATGTGTGTATATATATATATTTTTCATTTGCTACTTTATACCCTAAGCAGGTAAGATTCACCCCTTTTGCACCACGATTTACTGACCAGAGGCAAACACTTTCTGAGGACAGAGATATTGGTATTTTTCTTGATGGACAGCAAACCTGTTGTTTGCTAATGCACATATTTTAAAAATATAACCTGAAAGAGAAATTACCTTCGAGATACAAATATATACACACTCAAAATAAAGTTACCTGTAAACTTTTTCCAAGTAGAATTTACACTAAATACTACAAAATCTTCAGTTTGTCCCATGTGTCAAACTATTACAAGTACTTCCCCAATACGCTCTGAACAGCAATAGGGTTATTTGTCAGAGATGGGAGGGGAAAAAAAAGGGTATAACTTTATGTTTTCATTTTAAAGAGATGTTGTGCAAGGAACTGAAGTTAAGAAGAAATAAAGTGCAATTAAGTCCTGGAAGATACGTAATAATATTAATAGAATTCTCAAATGCCCATCAGAACCAAACATTTTTTTTGTCTGAGGGCAGTAATTATTTCAGACTGCATCACAACACTATTAATTTCAAAATTACCAATCATTACTTATAAAACATGCTTAAGGAATTGGAAAAATTAAATAAAAATGTATTTCACCCCCTCCCCCCAAACTGTACTTATCTGAGCAGTTGACGGTGGTGTAGCAGTTAGTTTTCTTTAGTGATGCTGGTGGTGGTGGGGAGACTCATGCAGCTTGGGACTGAAAAGCATTCGCTTTAAATCAGGAAAATGTGATTTTATAGTTCTACTGACTGGCAGGGGGACTTTGCAGGTGTAGAGTTGAAAACAGACATTGATGTGTTCTCTAAAATTAACTAGATTTCAAGCTGAGGGAATCCTATGAATATTATTAACTTCTGCGGTAAATAATAAAAACATATAAAAAACTTACAATGTTTTCCTACCAGTCATGACTCAAGTCTGTCTCGATTGTGTTTAAGTTCAGGATGAGATGTTCCCTTCCAGATCTAATTGGACTGGTTTAAAACATTAGTGTCGCTACCTACTCTTTACTGTCCCTGCCAAAATCTACTACCCCTGCAGCTGTTCTGGGGTAGCACATTGGCCCTCCTCATCACCTTCAGCACAAATACAGATTAGGACAAAATCCCAAGAAAGGGATTTTGCGTAGGGCAAGCGAGGGTGACTGAAGCACACAGAGAAGGCTCAGATGATCCACTCTGCTTTTGGGGTAGTAAGCATGAATGCCAGCAGAGATGCTGCAACATCCTCAACTGCTGCACCGAGGTTTGCAGTGGGCAAGACAGAAGCTGAGCAGTGCCTTGGTCGGCATTAAATCTCTCATCTGCCCCAGAAGCATTCAGTACCCTGCCAAGCCATATCCTAATACAGCTTCAGGCACCATGCCTGCACTTTAAACTAGCTTATAGTAAGCTTTCAAAACAAAAACCCTCCAAAACAAAACCACCCAAACTTTAAACCTCCAAACAAACTTTAAAAAAAAAAACAAAACCCAAACAAACATAAAAAGAAAATTGCATGGTATTTGCAGAATCAGAAATTACAGCCTTTACCTACAGGATTCAAATTGCACCAGAAACCTGGGGGAGAGAGGCACTCAAATTTAATTTCTTTTTAACATGATCTGGTCACCAAGCTCGCTTGTGCCTCTCTGAAAATCCTGCCCTAAGCTCAGGCCACAGGCATGCATAAACCTCTTCCTGGGGGATGGCAGATCCTTCCCTGTGCTAATTCACCAGCAGGACAGACTGGATGCGTACCCCTCCATCCTGAGAAGGGACAGAGAGCAACACCACCGATGGTGGCAGGAGGCACTGTGGACACCCGCAGTCTGGCATAACTCTGTATCAGTCCCTGGCTTTGGTTCTGCCTGCACAGAAAAGACGATTTTATGTGCGTTTCCAGAGCTCAGAGCACTCCTCTCCCTTCCCATTTCCCAATACCATGCTGGTCCTCATCGTCTCTCATTTATCTATGTTTAAGTCAGGCCAAGGGGCAAAACGGACATCAAGAAGCCCTGGTATCAAAGTTATTCATGCTGTAACCCACCCTAGCTACTGCTCCAAAAGACATCAGCATATCTAATAAACTAAGAAGTGCTTGCGTGACTCACCCCCCCCAGACCGTTTTGATCCTACACCACCAACTACTGCCACACTGCCTAAGGCTGTCTTCTCCTTCCCTGCAGCACACCTTCCGACAGCCATGTGCTTCATGCTCCTTCAGTTGGTGAAAATGAACACAGAGTTCAAGGGCCCCAATTCTGCTCCAAGTGCCTCCTGCGGGCAAGCAGAGACCTGCCGAGGGCAATTTCCTTTGCGAGAGCATCTCTCCAACAGGAACAGACTTTTTCTTTCTCTTCTTGAAGTGCAAACTTGGGAAGCTAGGAAGGACATCTGTATTCACTGGGATGAAGGCACAAAAAGCCACTACTATACCTGCATGATGCAAGGAAACAGTATGGAAGTCACCTCTGCACCATTGCCCAGCAGCTCTGAGCGTGCATGGACTCATAAACCAACTTCTTTCTCCATCACTTAAGTTCCTTGGAAGCTCTACCTGCTCCTGCCCCAGTAGTTCAGCTCCTCTTTGGTCCTTTTTAACCAATTTTGCACCGCAAAAATCACACTCAGCAAAAACCTATGGTCTGTGCTACACTCAGTGGGATTAGCTAGGGGCATGCAAATTGTGGCCCTAAGTATCTGAAACACAAACTGAACAAGAAACTTTCAAGTACAGCTGACGGGATAGCTCACAGATGGCAGGAAAAGGGCAAAATTAGTCATTCTGATTCCATTCTGAGTCCACCTTGGACTCCCAATACTCCAGTTTGCTTGTTATACTACCCTCCCCCTACACCAAGGGGATAAGCTCTACATTTCTGCTACAGGTTTGGAGAAGCAGTTTCCATCGCAGTTCTGAGGCTACCCTGAAGAACGACCATCTCCAGGCAGCATGGAAAGGTAGGGCTCTCTCCCTGCTTGTTGACCGAAAATGAGCTAAGAGATGATACTAAGCAGGACTATATAGACTCTATCCATGCCTACCGCTGACAAGCACTACCCATGATTTCCTCCACGTGCGTGCCCCACACCATGCACACACCGGTGCAGACGTCCAAATGCCATGCTGCTGGCTGAGTCCGCCCATGAGCCGATGGCAAGAGACGGAGCATCTGTTCGTTACAAAAACGTTTCCTGGGTTTAAGGCCAGCTTTTGAAGCAAAAGGCTTCAAAAAGTCTGTTCTCATGTAACCAGGGGTATGGTGGACAAAGCCAGTGACATTACAAGTGTGTCAAGACTAGTTCAGACTCCAGCCCAGAGCCTGTAAAAGCACATTAATTAGGATCATAATGTCTAGTCACAGTACAGGAACAGCTTGAAAGGATTAAAAACAACCCTATAGGCACATGCTTACTTGTACAGGCCATTGTAGGTGGGTCTGATTCCTTCCTAAAATAGTGTTCTTCACACAGGCAAGATGTGGATGCTTCATCAAGCGTGTAGCTGTGAGGGGGACATTTGCTGCAGGATGGACTGTGGGGTGAAGCTTTGAAGAACCCAGGTCTGCATACTGTGAAAAGAAGAACCACAGGCTAAGCTCTCCGATCATAAAATTAGTCTCTTCACATTTCCTTTAAAAAACCAAACCAAAACAAAACATATCGTCAGCTAGAAAACAGACAAAAACTCATGAGCTATTTGGTTTGCATATTTTAAAACAGTCTATGACACTAACAGACAGTACATGCTTAAATATCTGCATGAAAAGAGAATGAGAAGCTGTTGATTATTTTTTCCCCTAGCATCTACCTTTGCTGGGTATTTATTTTCCTTGTTGAATGCATTAGAGGTAACATCTTTTGGGCTCTTCTTTAGAAAACATTATTGTGTTTGGGTGCTTTTTCATTCAGCCTTAGAAAAACAGGTAAAATACATGTCATGGTTTTCATTTAAGATGTTCTACACCCAGAAATCAATGTCTCGGCAAACAAACAGCAACACGGTAGTGGAGGGAATCTCAAGATCGACAGCTTTAAGACATTGTGATAAGGCTACTTCCCTAGGGTCTTTTCCCCTGCAAATGAATTTTAAAGTGCTCCATGTAAGACAGAGTGCTCTGGGTATAGCCTGAACCAGGCATGCTCACCATACAAGATATTCCTTCCAGCTCCAATATATATGCATGACAAGGCACAAAGACTCGATACGAGAGCTATTTTTGTTCCCACAAATATAACATATGGCTAAGGGTAGCTTGGGTTTATTTTTTTTCTTTTTTTTAAATAATTTGAAGTGAATACAGTAATACCTTGTTTCCAGCCTCCTGAAACAAGTGCTCTTTCACCTAAGCAAAGCACTCTGCACTTCACCTGCGTGCGCACGCTCAGCCAGGAGCGGTGACAGCCACAGGTTTGCACGTATCCACCCCGGCTTTAGGAAAAAACCAGTTGGCTCTGTAATCGTACCGTTATATGTAGAATCACAAACCCACTGTTAGCAAAAGGAGGAAAACTTGATTTTCTGTTTGTCTCAAAAAACTGAGACACAGAGACGTGTTAAAGCTGCTACTTTTTTTCCTTCAGAGATGCTCTAAAATAATTCTGCCCAGTATGATATCAACGATGCGCAGGTCTGCTATCAGACTTACAGAAGTTGCCTGGAAATCCCAGAGCCTTTCCATCTGCATTCAAACTCCCCCAGCTGTAATTAGCTTGCAAAGAAAATGAGCTCACAGCAAAAGCCTTAAAATTATCCTACCAGGAGTGTCCCAGACAATCATAGCATGAAGGTCATGTGCTAAAATTCAGCCAGTGGTGACAGAATTAATCTTCACTGTAGATAAAGTATAGGTTTTCACTAGTGATCCCTTTTCCTCTGATGGACCAACTAGGACAACTGCCTCTAAAGCTGTCTCTGCCTCCTGCAGTACCAGAGAAACTCTCTTGACATCTTCCCTTTTATGTCACTAGCTTCTTCCCCAAAGGTGAGACACTTCCACATCAACTCCTAACTCCTAGAGCCAACCAGTAAGTCTTTGCCAATGAAGATCGCTCATGCATCAAAAGGGGTGTGATCCGAGACCATCCAATAGACCTCCCCCACCTCCAGTCTTGCCCAGACCACAAGGCTCTCGCAGCAAGCACCATGCAACCCTGGAGCAGCTCCCAAGCCCACCACAGGCTGTCAGGTCTCTGACATTCATCTGCAGCCTCTCCATCCTAGTCTAGGGGATGCTCATCTCTCCCCAAACCAGGCACCCTCCCACATCTACCCCCAGCTCCCTTTTCTTCCCACAAGACAGGCAGAGAACAACCAGTAGGACCGGAGGGTTTTACAGGTTTTAAAAACCCAATTTCCAAAATTGCTCATCATCCAACTAGTGCTCCATACCTAGGCTGTGAGCTCTGCAGGATGCAGTTCATCTGCTTTGTGTCCATACATCAGGACCAGTGAGCAGACCTAGGGCTGAATTTATTCCTGATGGCTGTTAGCAGACTTGCCACGAGCTGCCCTCATGCTTTATGACACATTCCTCAGTTTCTAGCACAGAGTTAAGTTCTTTTATTTACTCCACAGCCACCTTCAAATGCTGCCCTACCTACAGCAAGGACTTGTTATACAATCTCTGGAGAGTCTTCTGGAGAAGACCAGGTCTCTCTTTTGGAGACCACCAAACAGCTCCTCTCTAGCCTACAATTTGTATTTCAAAGCCAAATCAAACTCACTTGCACACGCAGACCATAGAGATAGGGAAACGAAAGCACAAAAATGCACAACATGTAACAAGAGCAGCCCACGTCTAGTGTGTACTCGATGTAATTAGCCTTCAAAAAAGGACTTGAATTTATCTCATTATGTCCCATCAAGACAGACAGAAAATCATTACGGCACAAGAGTTTACCGTGCTTCTATTTTGTGCAAAGCAGTAAATGCAAAATAAGTCAGTTTTCCTTGACAGATTTTCAACGAGGTGCAGCTTGTTAATGACGGTATGATACGTAGCTCAGCCCAAAGGAAATGTTTGGTTTTCATGAATAAGTACGGAGCCAACAGATGTACAACGCCAATAACCCATGTTTTATTGAGGGATGTGAAATGAAACTGAACTGGACCAATTTTTGTGTAATCTGCAGGTTCCCATGGGTCAGGAAAGTCCCTTCTCTATCCAAAAGGTATCAGGAGGAATATTCAAGAGCATTAAATTACACTGAAGATTTCAACATGAATCTTCATAACAAACAGCCAGCAGAGCAGCATGCTATCATATCTAAGTGAAATACTCTTGTGTCGGTTAGAAAGGAAGAATGCAGGGACAGGAGATGGGATATGCAAAAAGAGGGAGGACAGAAAATAAAAATAAATGCAAGAATTACCACAGGGAGTGGTGGTGTGCCGAGTCCACACCCCTGCAGCAGGTGCTTTGGGGAGGACAGAGGGGGATTTGCAAGGTTCCCCCAGCACAGCTTTCCAGCCTCTCGCAACCAGCGGCTTGGGGACCACTCCTGAATGGAAACCACACTTGCACTACTATGCTCAGGAGCAGAAGCAGCATAGCTGCATGGGTGTTTCAGGCATAACTAGTATTTATTATAATGCTTTTCTCTGTACCCTTTTCTATGTTTGCTTTGTACACCATACAAAGGAGAGGACAGCCCATGAGGCGGTTCAAGCAGCAATCCTCTAATAAACAGGGATGCTGTGATGAAGTGAATGCTGTTAGATGAAAGCTGACCCAGGAACATCTTACGCCTCCACACTGCAGAGCAGGTATCACGGTAGCTGGATGGGCACAGTCTTGGCTGAGCTCAACAGCCAAAAGCAGGGCTGGTACCGTGCCATTCTTCTGCCACTAGTGGCAATGTCTTAGATATTTTGGAAATTGGATTCAGAGCAGAATAGGGCCACAAACAGCCTGCACCTTACCTTGCATGTACCTTGGGTTTTGGTCTTTATCTTACCGTTCCTCTTCTGACAGTCAACCTTACAATCTCTTGATGAAGTATTCATGACTTTATTTAAAATGACATGGGTGTCTGGGGTTTAATTTCTAATTAAATCTTATTTTAGTCTTCTTATATTTTTATCTCAGTATTTCTAATTCAACAGCTCTTGAAAGGATACATAGAGCCAGCACAGTACAGTCACGCACGTAATGGTACTATCTCTCTTTTCAAGGGGGTGGGAAAAGGAGGAGAAACAAGATGAGCCTAAGACTCCCCACAATCTGCTGCAAGCCAGCCGAAAAGAAATGAAATAAAGTTTTAAGCTGTTGATGAGATCTGCTTCTTTCTTCCTAATATTAAAACTGATAACTCCTTAACTGAGTAACAGCCACTGATGTGTGAAAAGAGTCTTTAAATGAAATTGGTTGCTAGAAAAAAACCGAGAGTATTCTTAGACACAGCAAATATACCATAAACAACCTGCTGGTGTTAGGTACAAGTGGGATGTGTTTCTGTTAGTAGCACATCCATTATTAGCAAATTAATTTCACTCTTTTTTAGTAGCAACCACAAAATGTTGCGGGCACAGAGCATTAACATCTGTGCAGCCTTTTGCTTGCACACTTCAGGATGGACCAGAGAGAGATGGCTGCAATGAAGGACTGCACCAAGAGCCTCTCGGGACACCAATGGTGAGCTTATCCCTTAAACTGGCAGCGATCGGATTAGAAACTGGCTTTGTACCTTGCAGACGGGAGCCCCAAGAGCCATGCTGATAGAAACTGGTTCTTTGAACATGGGTGGATGGAGGAGGAATCACTGGTCCTCTTACAATGAAAACTGGCCTCTTCAAACAACATGCTGAAATTTATGTGCTATATCAGTACTAGACATAGTGAGTACCAGTTGGGGGAAGGGTGCGGGGGACAAGCCAATAACATCAAACAGCTGGGACTACTTGACAGATTATTTTCTGCAAGCCTTAACATCAAATGATTTGCAGATGCATCCCTTACCCATCCCTGAGCTTCAGCTGAAGGCTGCATCCAACGGGCAGGGCTCCGCTCCTCTCCTCTCTGGCTGCCCTACACCTTTGATGCACACGGACCCCGAGCAACAAGTGCTGGAAGCAATGACTACCTCCGAGGTTCTCCATATCCGCAAGCATACGTGGCCATGTCGGTAAAACCACCCAATTAATATCAGTGGGAATTTTAGTTTTGTCCCTGAAGAGAGAAAAGCTAGGAAACACGACCCTATAAGCCTTGAAAGCCCAGGAGATATGAAAAAGGTCCAACCTGTTACTCCCTTCGCACTCTTTGTGATGCTGGGAGGATAAGCTCACAGTACTTAAGTGCTTTCATATATCCTAGAAAATAAACAGGAATTACACTGTCTTCCTTGCAGAGCACCAAATTAGTCTCCACAGTAATCAGAAACCACAAGTATAACTCATAAGGCAGCACGGCTAATCCATAAATAAAGCTAACGGACAAAATCTGACAAAAATTAATGAGGATAAGGGTGTCTAGTCTAGATGGAGCACAGGTTACCTAGCTCGAACTGAGGTTTCCTCCCCAAACTGCAAACCCCCTTTGCTTCTCCTTCCCATCCTTTAGTCCCATTTGCCTTTTCAGACTGCAAACTTCTTCGGGCAGGGACACACAGCTCAAATTACCACAGCTTTTAGAAGCAACCGCAGCATAAAACTCTCTGCCCCATGGACAGACTCATAATCCACACCGAGCCAGCTCTCGCCTGAAACACAAGCAGGATGTGTTGTGTGTGTGTATGTTCAGCAGAAAGGAGAGCAGCTCTGTAGCTCATCAACTCTGCCTTCATTAGCACATCACTCCGGTATAGGGAATATGCCTCGAGAGTTGAAGGATTTGAGCAAAAACAAGCTACAAATAAACCAACCCCTGTTCTAGTCTCCAGAGCTGCCATGCCTTGAAGCGTTTGCACCAAGAAGAGCGGGCTGTTGCCTCTTAGATGTGTCCAAAACCTAAAGAAGGGTTTAGCGAGGTACGGTCTTTACAATGTGGTATCAATTAAACTGCTGAGCAGCTCCAAGCCTCAGCTTGTGTTCCTGACATGCACTTTTACTTACAAGAAAAAACAAAACAAAAAACACAGCAGACTGTCTCATGTCTCTCAACCAATATAAACAGATGATCCCCATGCTCTTCCAAAAAGTATTTCAAGAACTAGAGCAACCCACCATCAAGCATCCTCCTGCAGAATTTACAAGCAGGCTTCCAAGAACTAATCCTGCCCTTCCTAACAGCTCTCCTTGAACTGCAGGCCGACACTGAAATTGCTGCCAAAGCTATAAAGCTACAGAAAAATGTGTAAAACGCTGTGATTATATCTCCTTTAGGGTTGGTCTCTCTATCTGCAATAGTGCTATGTTGCTTCCTGCAGCACGCCGTGGGGATTTGAAGGGAATTAAATAAATACCCACTAACAAAACACTGTAATTTGAAGCTGCTGGTTTGCCTGAATCCAGTGGACTTACCAGCATCTTTTGGCAAGTCCAGCACCCAATGCTGCGGCCCAAGAATCATAGAATCACAGAATCATTAA
>NW_009201054.1:0-88095 GCF_000690835.1 Fulmarus glacialis | reverse complement strand
TTTTTTTGCTTAAAAAAAGACCTACAAACTGCAGAGACCTGTTGAAGTGGAAACCTTCATACATATACATGTATTGTGGACCTGTGTGCTCAGTATAGTATTGAACATGCTGGTGAGAGGGCCGGGAGGCCACACTGCCAGAGTCTAAGGCTCTTCACCAAGCTCCCGGCAGTTCTAGCGGCCCACCATAGTGGGAATGGGGTAACCCTGTTTCTGTAGCTGCCTGGCCAGTTTGATTGAAAAGGGATAGCAAAGAAGGTGCACATCCTTTGAAATCCTTGGCTTCAAATACTCCCCATTCAGTCTCAGCTTTTTTTCCTGTCACACTGCTCCCCAGGTTTGCAAAGTCCTCCCTACCTCCCAACCAGTTGTAAGCCTTGACATGTTATTATACGATTTTGATATTCATTGAAATAGTGATCTGTCTGAAGTGCATTGTTCCTTGCTAGCTACTGTTCAGAGTGTTAGGATGCTTCTTGTCAGTGGGGGGACACATCCAGAGCTGGCATCTTTTCACCACCATTCCTTATCCAAATCTGTTTCCTGGGATGGGAATTGTATTCAGAGAAACGTCACTGCAGCAATAAACAGTGTGCAGGGCATTTCAGAGTTTGGGGATTTTCAGGTGAAATCCAAACAAATTGGCCTGAAATTTTTCCCTCTGTCAGAAAGTAGCTGAGCTCTGAGACTCATGCACAAAGTATTAGACCCATCTGCCTATCAGTTTACCTCCTTGATCTTCTAACCACTGGTAAATGAGTTGGGTCAGTCAATGCTTTTTCATAAGTGGGAGATTCTACAATCCTGAGGACATCTTTTTCAGGTGGTTGTGAGAGACTTCTGTTTGTCTCTGATAGGGTAACAGGGTAATCGGATTTTTTTAAAATCTGAAGCCTAGTATTCAGTAGTCTCTGCCTGTTATCTTCCTAGTTTAATTTTGGGTATGTGCCTTCTTCCCCTCCAGCTGAAGATATTGACTGATTCAAGACAGAAGGTGGCTTCAATGGCTAGGGTGAGACACAAGGCAAAAATCTGTTACCCAGATAGTTTTATGCATCTTATGAACATTCTGAGGTCTTATTTTCGGGTCCCAAATCTCACAGAGGTCTTGAAGTTTCACTGATCCAGTCTCACTGTGGTTTATCTCACAGAATCAATCTTCTTCTCAGTGTTATTGCTCCTCATCAATAAAGGTGCTTTTCACTAACAGTAAAAAGATCTGAGATTCATGTACCTCACAAAGTGAACCAGGCTTAGTGAACTCATTACTGGAACTGAGTACTGAATGCTTTGGATTAATTAAGTTCAGAGATCTCAAATTTCTCCCTTGTATGGCAAGTGAAATTTAATAGAGCTCTTTTATCTATCAGCCTACCAATTTCAGGTTTTTCCACCCCGTTGTTTTTCAGTTCCTGAGAAGGTTAACAGTAAAGATACCTCTACCAAGGCTGACTTGGAAATAGGTCTTTCAGACAACTGTCTGTGTTGCTAGCTGATAAATCCAAAACTATGGCCATGTCACAAGCCTGTTTCAAGTGCACAGCAGATCTTGCTGACCTGCAACAAGGCTATCAAATGGAACCTCCTCTTGTCTTTGTGGCATGTTCCATCTGAACTCAGGCAAGATCATGAACCTCCTGAGAAGCACCCCCATTCCTAACATAAAAGGAACTATTCAGGCTTTCATGAGGCTTTCTGCTACTGTTGAGGCATCAAGGACTGATTCAATGCTTGGTAGAGCAGTCCTTCAACTCTTGTTTGTATGAAGTACACCAAGATGTCCTGTCTGATAAATATGAGGGTGTAGGAATCGTGCTTGCAATGATCCGTAGTATAAATGGATATGTAAACTATTACTCAAAGTCAAAAGAAAAACTCTAGATGGTTGCTTGTTAGAGACTGAGATTCTTCAAGATGCACATGGAATAATGAGTTTTAGAGATGAGTTAGATGTAGGAATTACAGGATGAAATTCTCTGATTTGTTCTGTGGAAAACTGGGTGATCATCGTAGTCTCTTCTAGCCTTAAAATGAAATGATTTTTAGGGTGGTTTGCTTTACTGTACAGAAAAAAATTGGAGAGATTTGCTTTACTGTACCAGAAAATACAATCTGCTGTAACTGTCTCAAGGATGTCATTTGCTATCAAAGTAGCTCAAAAAAAGAAAAAGTAGAACACATGAAAGATTTACATAATCAGACAAGTTTATTTGGACAACGCTAGAAGGAAATTTAGTAGAACAGGTTCATACATGTTAAAAATAGTAATTGCTGAAAATGCCTTGCCCCTGAAAGATGTTGAACCAGTTCCAGAGTTCGCTTATTTGATTAAGACTATGTGGTTTTTTATAGGGAAATGCAATGGATCAAAATAAAGAAGTGAATTCCTGTGTGGGAAGGTGGCATAAGGTATGTACCCATTACAAATGGAGGGGCCATTATCTGGCTTTCCAGAGCACGTTATTAGCTAAAGAGTGGTTTATCTTGGGACGCTGGTTTTGATTCTGGGCAATAGCTTTTGTTTTAGAGCTGGTACCTTAATGTAATTTGCTTAGTTCTTAAAGTAAAAGTGTTAGAGGTGAAAAGCAGGTGTGCTATCTTTCCAAACAGTGTTTATAGATGTCATCAATATATTTGCATTAATTAACAGTCTGATGTCTTTGTATATAACATTTTAAAATTTCCTCCCTGAGCTTTGCAGAAGTATTTTGTTACATATTTCTAATAGTTCAAAAGCAGCAGCCAAGAAAGTTTTAGTGCTTTGGAATTCTGTAGTTATCATAATGCAGGTAAACAACCAACCTGTAACAATCAAATTGTAGCACAGATTAGAGGACATAATCATACTTAGAAAACTGCCAATTATCTCTGACCAGAGTGAAGACACTGTAAAGTGATATGGTACTCATGTATGCTATACTTCAGAGGCAACCAGAAATTATGAATAACATTTAACCTCTTACTGACGTTGAATATTATTAGCCATTAATTTTGATCATCAGGGTTCTTTACAGGGGTATACGCTACCTTCCAATGGCTCCATTATTTTTACCTCCAAATTATTAAAGGACATATCCACACAATCTGCTGTATTTTATTGATGCAGTAGCACCATGTGTGAAAGAAGATTTCTATGAATAAGAATAGAGCAGAAGAGTGCAATGGTTTTTTTCTCTGTAAAAATTTCCTCCTTTCCCAAATATTCTGTTAGAAGAGAGACTTTAGAAAAGGAGTGCAAGTCAAATTCTTCTAAACATTTGATAAATGCAGCTGCTAAAAGCTCTCAGCTCCAACAGTTCTTTTGTTAGATCCTGAAGCCTGCTTCTGGTTATTCTGTGTTGCACGTGATCGCTGAGCAAGTCAAAGGAGGCAGGACAGACATAGAAATATGTGGCGGAGATATATAACATCTGGAAGGGCCATTTCAAAGCTAAAGAATGACACAGGAGTTCTTTAATAATATCTAACTGCAAGAATAAAATGCTTCTCCGCTATCTTTTCTGGGGGAGATGTTTTTGTTATTGTTTTGTAACCAGGAAGATGTTTTCTAGCTGGGTCTCCGCCTCCCCAGGATGGTTTCTATCTTATTACTCAGATAGGGGAGGTTTGCATCTGAATAGAGATGAAAGAGCTTCATTGGCAGCTAAGGCCAAAGATGGGTTGCAGCTGATTCACGAGGTAAATGAACTTTTGTGCTGGAAAGTAGTTCATGCTTTTATAGTAATAGGATCTAGCAGACATCAGTTGAGATAGCAGCAGTTGGTGCTATTGTACTTCATTTAGGAGATCGAAAGCAGTTTTTCCTTCAGAATTAAAAGGCAGCCTTCAGAACCAAATCTTTAGCATATACATATGGCAATATTGGTAGTTCTTTGTGCAATGCAGACTGCTTCAGATTCATCTCTTCCTAAAATAAACCAGCACTTTATGGTAGCAACATATGTTTTAAATATAATTTCTGCCAGAGACTAGTGATTTGATGTGACTCAGTTTTCTCAAGAAGTGTCAGACTCTGTATGGTATCCTAACATGAGCGCCCAAAATCAACTTTATAAATATTTTGCTGTCCTGATAGCTGGAAACAGCTCAACTGAAATCTCAGGCTGGTCTCAAATGGAAGAAGGGGAGTGCAGAGGGGGCTGTGCCTTGCTGTGTCTGCGCAGGTTTTTCCCTGTTTGGGATAACTTCAATCTCCTGATCCCTAGGGCTGTCAATCCAGGACTGTAGTGCTTTTCCTCTGGCACTGTATTCTCAGAGGAAGGCTAAAGGGGCATACAGACAGCAGGAAAACACCTTTTAAAATGACAGCTATTTATCTCATGTGCATTCCTCTGTGGAATTAAACGCTGACAAAGCTCTGCTGTCCCTGCAGTCATCTTAAAAAAAAAAAACAAAACAAACAAACAAAAAAAACAAAAAAACCACAAAAAACCAAACAAAAAACCCCAAAAAACCCAAAAACCAACCCACAACCAAAATACAGAAAACACCAAACCCACAACTTTGAGGTTCAGTCTGTGTCCCAGTTACACCTCAGCTTCAGAAGCCTTTGCAGAACTTGCAAATACCCAGAAGTTCTTCTGTCCTTACTTGTGAGCTATTTCTATACTGTAAGGATAGTTTCCCTCATTTCTAGCTTCAACAGCCTTTAAATATCAAGTCTTCACCTTTATCTGACCACTGTCTTTCCTCAGTGTAGGCATTGTGTGCTTTGCATTAATACACAGTCTTTTACATAAAAGAATTCATGTTGAGATGCTGGTCGGCTTCTGAAAGATTCAGCTCACAGGCAGGATCATAGAAAAATTCCGTTTAGAAGAAAGAAGAATGAACAGTTTTATAGGGCATTTTTAATTTGGTTATTTCTCCCTGCACCTCCAAAAGAACTAGGACAAATGATTTTCAAACTCATTAGCTTCTACTTCACATAAGTATGATGGCAAATAAAAATCACTCTTTGAACAGTTCTTGTAACTATGTTTTTCAATGTCTGAAAAAATATGTAGTAGTATTCCTAACAGGTGACTTGTAAGGGCATTAATTTTTGGTGTAAAATGATAGAGCACAAGCAAAACATCAGAAATCAAGGAAAGAGGACAGAGAAGAAATCTACGGAGGAAAAAGGGAGAAGCAGGGGAAAATACAGAAATAATTTCACAAGGGGCTTGGAACTTAGTCATTATCAATAATTTAGTATAAGCAATGCTACTTTTCATATTTGTTGACCAATCTAATACAAGATAATTCTTAAGATTTAAAGATCTGTAATAAGACAAACTTATTAACTTCATGTAATGTATTGATTAGGACTAAATAGATCATAACTTGTTTTTTCCAAAAAAGGACAGGAGACATTACATGGATGTTGGTTTGCAGATGTGGGGCTTCTGGAAATAGCATCATGAACTTGGAAAAGCAATACAAACTTGCAGACTAGGTTGCCAGTTTCGTAGTGATTGTCATAACCAAACAACAAGATACGGTTGTGTACTGCCTGCCCACAAGGGGTGGGCTGCTGCAACGCAGTGATGGGATGGAGCCAGCTCAACACACTCTACTGATCCACGTATAAGCTGAAATTAAGATCTAAAAAATCCAACCCGTCCTATGTTTAGAGAATACGCTTTTAAGCTCTTTGCGGTGACAGGCAAGCTGGCAAAAGTCAGGAAAGAGAGCACAGGGTCCAGCACTGTCTAAACTTACCTCTCCCCTCAGCCCCGCTTAGCAGGCTCTGCAGCGGGGCAAGTTCAGCTAGCACCATTAAGGACTGCAGGGTTAACAGCAGCTCTGTCAGGCAATGATATTTTGTTGCTTTATCTTTGTAAACTGAGGTTACTTTAAATTCAGCATAATATGGTGTTCTTTGTTACACATTTAGTGGATACACCTGTATCTAATGCCACTAATTTCTGTGAAAGTTAAGCAATTCTTTTTTGCTTATCAGAGAAGCATGACTGTTTCAGAACAGTGGAAAATAGTTTATTTGAACAATTTATTTTCATAAGCTGAAGTTCTCATGTGGTCTCCGGAGAGAAAAAAAAAAAAGTCTCTTTTCTCATTCAGTTTCTATTCAGCAATCATGAAACAAAATTTTGCCTTCCCTTCACTTGCCTCTTGCCAAGTATATTGGAGCTGTGGCTTTTTCCATACCCTTTTCATATGGAGTGAAAACTGAGCACACCACTTTTCAGTCACATATAAATATGTTTTGTCTTGTGATTATGAACTTGAAGCACTAGAATGTGTCAAACTTTTGATCTACATAGAAATTAGCATATGCAAACAACAGGAGAAATGAAGGACATATCTAGTTTGAAAATAAATTTCACCTTGGGATTTAGGAAGAGAAAAATGCATGGTTTTTTAATAGCTTTATTTATACTCCTTTATGGCATAATAGAACTCCCAGTATTCAGGCAAGAGTGAACAGACAAATGTTCTCTAAAACCTAAGGAAACCTAAAGAAAGAAGCAGTACATAAAAAAAACAAAAACCAACCAAACCTGGGAGGAAAAAAGGCAAAACTGTCATCTTAATAAAATCAGGCATATGCACTAAGCTTACTGCAGTTGGAGAGATTTTTCTATTTATTTGTAGGGGTTGTGTATAAAACCTTTACTATTACAGTGTATATGCCGGGTGCTTCTCTGCTGGACCTTCTAATAAGTTGCTATGTCCATTTTCCAGCACTAACGAACAAAAAAACCAACAACCCACAAGATTTTAAATATGCAATAAGTTTAGCAGGGAAGTTTCTTTATTTGCCTTCTCCTTCGAGGTTTTTAAATGGAATTCTGAAACACTTTTCAATATAAGCAGAAATTAATTTTTAAGTTCAAATAGCAGGAAAATGAATTAATATAACAAAATTCAGAAGTGTTGACTGAAATGTTAATCTAAGATGGTTGAGCCAACACTGGTATTGATATTTAAAGTGTTCACAATTTTTGGAAAGAATGCCTTTCTGCTGGAAAACACTGCATCCTTGAAATCATAAAGTTCCCTAGGAATGCTTTGGTTTTGTCTGAGCTTCCAAAAGAAATCAGGCAGTGAATTTGGGTAACCGAAAAACCAGCTTTTTGGAGGCTTAGATAGAAGGCCTTTGATTTGAAAGAAATGTGGCGTAGAAGAAAGAAAAACAAACAGGTTTTTTTTTTTCCCCCTGAGCTCTTCTCACCACTTCTTCCCGTGCTCAACTTTGACCTTTTGTTTAATACTGGTTTTCCCGCACCCACTCCAAAAAAACTGGAAAATTCTTACGATGGAACCTTACGATTTCTATCTCTACCTTCATCTCTTAAAATGAAATTTCTCTTTATCAATTCCCAAAGTGTAAAATAACTTCAGCTCAGCTTCCTAGTTATGTTAATGGAAACCAATTACATGGTATTTCTTCCAAACTTCTCTTACCTGCAATACAGACTCTTCACTCCAAGATCTAGAAAGTCACTATAGAAACTTTCCCATAAGTATTTTTTAAAAGGAAAACACTCTAAAATATTTCCCCTAAGGCTTTTTGTCAGGGAAAAAACTGCAATGATTTTACTGGTCTATGAAAGAATTGCAGAGAAATTTCTGAGTTAAAATGTTAAACAAGGAAATGACAAAACAGCTCTGAGGGCACTGGAAGGAGCATGAGAAACTTAAGATCTTTCAGCAGGAAATGCAGTGGTATGACACGTGCTACTCAATGGTCAAGGTTACAGCCTGACTCCTAAAGAAAAACAAATTCATAGGATCTCTGCCTACTTTTTCCCATGCCTGTTCATCGTGCTACAGACTTGTGGTTCATAGACAGTTAATTCTAATGATTTTGATGTGGGCCTCTCTGTATTTTAATAACTCTTAAATTCCCAGAGCACATTCATGAGTATTTTTAACCACTATAACTGTGAGGATAGTCTTGCAGATATGACCCAAGCATAATTTATAGGATCACAAACTACACAGGCAGAAAAATCAAAACGAGCGTACTCAGTTCCAGTTTTCAGATAATCTTATTCTTTGTTAGTCTCACTCCTATTTGAACTGTTTGGAAGTGACACACACTTTGATTGGCTAAAGTTAGAAAGCATATGCTTGAATATTTACACATTTACTCAGGATTTCTGCATCAAATGTAGATTTGGAGTTTAATCTTCTATTTGTGAAAGTATAAAACACTTTTGTCCTTGAATGATGAAAGACTGCTTCAGATATTATTTAGCTGGGTTTCTGGAAATGTAATTTGTATCCTAATGGATTTATAAGATGAAAGGAAAGGTGGATATTAACAGAAACAAAGATGCAACCAAACCAGATATACAGATGCTCTTTAGAATAACCCTGGTACATGGAGCAGAAATAACAGCTGAAATCTTACCTAAGCCCCTAATATTAAACTGTAAAGCAATAGGAAATTGAAGATAGCAAGTTTACTGAATAAAGCAAAGTTCCGTTATCATTGAATGAAACCATATCAGGTAACAACGTCTTGTTATAGATCTGCACAGCTACCCAGGAAAATAGAGCTGTGTAAGTCTTTTTACTACGATGGATGTGTTTGTACGATCTATGGCGTAGTCTTGTAGCCTGGTAGACGTGGAGTTGCTGTTGCTTGTAACTGGTCACGGTGTTGTGTTAAACTAACAGGGCGGACTTCAACATCTGTTGGGCTTTATCTCGGCTTGTCTTGGCCACCCTGGAGATTTTTTCTTTAGCTTGTTTAGCTGTAACAGCAATTATCTAATTGCTGCTAGATTATTATCTAGTGACCAGGGGACTATTACCTGCCTCACTAGTAATTACAACTAGTTATTCTGTGGAGAGTGAGCTATCTATGACCCTAGACCAGACCAGAGGAGCACAGGCATGGGCAGAAGCCTTGAAAGTACAGGTACATGAGGATACCAGAGGCCCCATGGCTAAAACCCAACTAACTCATAGTCAGATACTGATCAGCAAAGGAATGCAGCCTTGGGAGCTGCGTAAAACCAGTTTTAGGGGTAATAAAGAGAGCAGAAATTATTCAACATATGTAAAACACAACATAGGTAGTAAATTCAGTTGTAATGCGGACGTGCAGACCCATGAAAATAGAGCATGTTAGCCAACATACAAAAACTTGCTTGTGACAAATCAGTAGCAGTAGGGAAATTTGAAAGGGAACAGAAAAGCCAGTCTTGAGGTGACTTTTAAAATAAATAATTAGTGACCTAGTCATACTTTACACAACATTTAATGACATTGTTTAGTTATATATTTTTTTTTCTTTTTCAAATACTATATTACTAAATTAATAATTACAAGAACCTGCTAGCCTTTAAAATATTGAAAGAACATTGAAGCTGGACACTCCTATAAAACTAAGGCTTGAACTGAGCACTATGGAGGAGTTGGATTGAGATAAATTTAGTTTTGGAGTGTACAGTGTTAAATATTGACCTGAAAAATCAGATACCTCTGAGCTCAGGTAAAGGTGTTCCCTGTGAGGTTGGATAATTGCTCACTTATGTATATTCTTGCATCAAGTGAGTGGATTGGATTATGTGGAAACATAAGGAGGAGCCTTTGGACTTCCAGTATCTTTCCTGGGCTCTGTCTAGATGTCCTCTGTTCTGTGACAATTGATCATGTTATCCAATCCTTTCTTTCTCTCCTACTTTCCCAGCCTATGATTACTTTTCATATCAGTTTTGCTCCACATTTGTCCTTCTTACTTTATCTCTCATTGCCTTTAGTATTAACGTCCTCTTTTTCTTCACTTCTCTTTGTTTAGCTTATTCGTAGCTTACTAACCTATACTTTCTTTCAAAGATATAAGGATAAATCCTTGATCACTCTGCTTTGTGTTTATATTCTTTTCTCCACATTTTATCTGTTTTGTCTGCTCAGGCTGCGTGCTCTTTCCTGTAATGTACTAATCTTTTACAGTGTTTACAATAGCAAGTCCCCACTCTTGGCTGGCCCTTAAACATTAGTTTTATGATTACACTTAAAATAATTAGAGAGCAATTGCCTAAGGGTATATGTAAATGCTAAGTGCTTAATTGTCAGTTTTAACTTTAAAGAAATCATTTGAATAAATGAATATTCTTTAGAATTTGAATTGACATAGTGAATTGATCACTAATATTCTGTACCTTAATAATGAATGCTGCAATTTTGAAAAAGTGACTTTAAATGCCTAACTTGGAAACAGGAGCCCTGATTATCAGATCAGTCTGGCTGCTCTGGAAAGCAGCTTTTGGGGGTCTTAATGTGCCCAAAACCAAATGCTATCAAAATTACATTTCTCTGCAAAGCATTGGCCTACAAAATTGAATCCCCTTCAACTCCTATTAACTTAAATATATCAATGACAACAGGGTGTGATTTATTTGCCCATTTTCCCCAATTCCTTTTTTAGGAATTCAAAGTTGCTTCCTTGCTCCACTGGTTTAATCTCTACCTTTTCTGTTGGTGTTGAGTTATTGTTTCTCTAGTTGCAGAGCTGTATCTATTGCAAAGAAGTTGAAGGAATTTGCTATGTGGGCCTTGTTTATCTAGATACTTCATGGATGCCAGGAATTACTGGTGAGCAGGGTGGTCCCTTCTTGATTCTAGGTGCACTGGACCACAACATGCCATTTTCAAAGAGGGGAGATAGTGATGCTTCTGCTCAGAACAAGCTCAAGCACAGCAGCACAGTGCTGAAAGACTCTTACAAAAATGCTCATTTTATGGCGAATCTCTGGTGCTCCTGCTAGAGCTCTGTTGTATATCTCTGCTTACTGTAAGAGCAATTGCTAATGAATCTTTTCTCTGGCAGGTGTTTCTGCACCGTGAATGGATCAGAATTGTTTTGGTGTTGCAGGAAATTGGAAAGCTGAGAAACAGGACTGACTGAACTGGTGTGTGATCTGAGGAGATTAGAGCAATAGGTGATATAGGCGACAGGATTTTAATTTGATAACTCCTTCTGGAATTGGCTGAGCCCTGTACAACTGCATTAGCCACATGCAAATATCCCAAAACATCAAAGCATAATTGTTTATATCAACATTAAGGAGTCTTTGACAATTTCGATGAAAAATTATGCTTTATTCACTCTCTTCTACGTAATTTACTCCATCGGGGGAATCTTGTAATGATCCCCAAAAGCAGAATCCTGTGTACCTTCCTGCTTTCTCAGTGAGAGAGAAAGTGATTAATGGTAGCAAAGAAATGAATCCTGAGTGCATGAGTTAAACTAATGGGAGCTCAGCTGTTACACCACTAGTAAATGGGAAGGGAAACTTTTCATCTTCGTGATGCTGAAGAGCCCTGCTTCATCATCCCCTTTTCTCTGCTTGTTTTCATTGCGAAATTCTCATTACAAGAAGTAGGAGCTGACATCTACTGGAGAGAGTTCTCATGGATGACTGTTTTCCTGTTAACAGAGGCAAAAACCTGATGGAGGAAAAGGGAGGGAGACTATATTAAGATGCTGTTTTTCTTGGACTTAAACGGGGGGGGAACCAACAATACAAATGAAAAGACTTCTTTATCCTTTGGTGGAGGATAAATATATGTAAAAATTGTGATAGTTCCATCCCTATCCAAGGGAAGGTCAGATCTGCTTAGATTTCATGAATCATCTAGTTTTTCTCTGAGTATCCATCTTCAAGCTTGAAGAGTGATCAGGATGATAACTGGGATAAGCAATTGGAAGGATAGGCAGGTTTGAGGAAGGGAAAACTAAAGGCATGGAGAGGTGTGAGAAGGGGTGGCAGCAGAAATGAGTGGAGGGAAGGTGTGTGCTAAAATGGGGAATGGTCAGATTTCACAGACGACTAAGGGGGAATTACATGAGAAATATCCAAACTGCACAGATAACTGCAAGGAGGACCTTTTGGGAAAGGGAATCTTGCAAAGCTAACCATACCTAGGTAGGCATATCAGTAATACCGTATAAGATTGAGATGACCTCGGTAATGGGATCAGAAATACCAGCTTTGGGTACAGACAGTGCTGTGAGTTTAGCTGGATTTCACAGGTGATTAATGGGAGTTATTTGAGAGACAGTGAACTTCACAGATAATTGGAGGACAGTGTTAGGAACCTTTGGGGGAGTGAAATCTTGCAACACCAACAGAACTTAGGTAACCCTGTCAGTATGTGGTAGAAAGCTTAGATGACCTAGATAATGGGATCAGAAACACCAAAAGTGGGCATGGGTGTAGCAAAACTGGGACCAATGGGAAAAAGTATATAGGAGTGAGTTGTTCATCTGAGGGGAGATAAGGGCAGATCAAAATGAATGGGGAGAGAATGAACATGGAAAAATAGAGAGGAGGGGGGATAAAAAGGGCTGGTTAAGTGCAAACAGGCTGCTGGTCAGTACCCTTGCCTGGCTGAGCACTGCACGTTGTCACCACAGCTTAGCCTATCTTCTTACTAAGCTCTATTCCTGACTATTTTCTGTATGCGTGTGCTCTCTTCTGTGTGCGTATGTAGGCATACCGCTGAATTTGTGTGTGTGTCTGTCTGTGCTGATGGTGTACATGCTCAGCCCTGCCACTGGCCAGACCCACAAATGGGAACTGCATCAGCCACCTGTGTCTGACTGGGATGGGAGGAGTCCTGGGTTGGAGCCCACCAAGCCAGGGAGGGGAACTCCCCTGCATTCCCCAGCCCTCCAGATTCAGCTTCACTTCGCAGCAGGGAAAATGTAAAATGTTGTGTAGCGAGGGTAGGATTAAATGTGAATAACCAGCCCCTAGCAAATTTCCTGTCTCCTTGGACAGTGTGCTGCATGCATCAGTAGTGATTGCCATGGCATGTTACAGAAATAGCTCTCCTCCCTCCCCCAGGAACTTAAATTCTTGCAGCTGGGTGCACAGGTGTGACAAACTAGCCTCAGCTCAGCTCCTCAGAGCAGACAGCCACAGGCAGACTGATTTCTTGCTATTGCTGTCTGTGCCACTACTCAGAAGGGGCTTGAAAGAGCTCCTGTTAGAGCCAGGTTGCCTCAGGACCTCTTCTCTCGACAGTTTGGCACAGGCACAAGTCTGTGCTACCCCTAGATATGCTCTGACAGAAACATCTTGGTGTGCTGGTGGTGATAGGAGCATGTGAAAGAATTAGCAGTCGCCAGAAGTGAGTCGGGGAGGCAGGTTGGCGTGTTATGGTGAGTACTGCGTAGGCAGAGAGAGGAGGTCTCCTCAACAGGAGCGAGAAACTGGGGTTGGAAAAATGCAGGAGTTTGGGAGAGGATGTCATGCAAGAACAGCAGAAACAGCAAATGGAGATTTGGAAGGCAGGTGAATTAGAGCAGTGAGAGCTTGGCAATGCCAAATATTTTATCTCATAATTTTATGTGCCCTAAATGTCAAAAATCTCCATTCATCCTCTGCATGGTTAGGATCTTCTTCTAAGGTCTGAAGCTTGTTCAAAGTGCACATGCAAAACACACTAAACCTCACATCCAAGACTACTGCATTAATAGCATTTCCTCTCCTTATTTTCTGTGTTTAATTTACCTGAAGATGTTACATGATGTGTTTTTTACTCAAATATCATGAAGAACTGGGGACTTGTTAAAAGTGCCCCAATATCCTAGTTGGAGGAATGAAAGAATATCTTAGGCTTCTTTTGCAGTTAAGGGGATTTAATAGATATAAGATCCATCCTTGACTTTGTCAAAGACTTATTTTGAGACTTAAAGCAAAACAGTTGGATACGTTACTGGCTAAAGCCTTTCGTCTGTGAACTAGACGATGATGGGAAAGAAGGCTAATGCTTATTAATTGTGTTTGGCATATCGGGTGAATATGAACGTAAAGGCATTATTACCTTATATCTAATGAGATGTGCATTTATTTTTTTGTATTAGTTCACTGCTAAAGTAATATATTTCTGTAAGTCATTAGCAGCAATATTTGATGGTGTTATAATCTCTTTATATTAATTTCTGTTACTAGTATCTCTTTTGGAGGAGTGGCTTGTTACCTCTGTTAGGATTACTCCACCCATCCCTAAAACGCATGGAACAATAATTTTAGCTCATTCAGTGATACAATGCAACTAGTTAAATGCACGAAAGATGTGGTGATATGCAGGCTTCCTGATGATGATGATAGTAACATAAGAAGAGGTCCTTTTTGACACTATAAATAAAAATGACAGTCCACTTAGATTCTTTGCGTGGTTTGTCAGTTCCAATTCTCATCCATGTTTCTAAGTATTCTCAAACATGTCAGGATCACAACATGCTTTGAATAACTTACAAAGTATGATTTAAAATCTAACAAAATCTAATAGAGATCTGCGCTCCAGTCTTACTGCATCTTGTGTTTTAAGTATCAGCTATGCAGAAAAAACTCCTGACAATCCACGGACCTGTATTTTTTCTCATTGATTTGTACACATACAATGTTGATATAAAACTATTTCAAAACCTATCAGCAGAGTGTTTCCACCCACGTTGTACTAACTTCATAAATATTAGTGTAGCTGCAACGTAGTTGAGAAGTAGGACATTTCCCTCCCTTGAATTTTGACCACATTATTACCATTAGTAATAATAAGATGTTTTGTTTCCGGTGTTAAAGGCATATAAAGACTGTCATTGTTATCTAAGCTAATCCATGAGGCTACATAAACCATAGACTTTCCCTTCCACTGGTCTGGGGGATAAACTGGAACCTATTTTTCAGAAAGAAACCCAGAATTGGTTTATAAAGTCTGAATAATGGAGATGCCAATGCATGCCTTGGTAAGGTGTTTCAGCAGCTGTTTTATTCTCGGGGTAAAGAAAATGAGACTTTCTTGTCATTAATTTTGCTGATGCTAGATATTGTGGTATCTGAACATGCTGATTGTTGCAATGATGCTGAATATTGTCTACTAGATTAAGCCTTTTCATTAGAAAAACTCAATGTTTTGTACAAAGCTTTCCTATTCTTTTTTATTCACTCTTAATAAGTTAAGAAATGAAAGTAAATTTGGTATATTTCAGTTGAATCAGTGTTTTCATTTGACTTTACAAAACCATCCAAAATTTGTCTTTAGATTGTCTGATACTTATGCTTTGAGTAAAGAAGGTCCCTACACTGGTCTGAAAAGGTGCTATGCTTGCTTATTCTTTTTTTCTTTTTTTTCTTGCTGCAAAACAGTATTTTGAGGAAAAAATGTAAAGGTTTTTTTTTTTTTTTCTTGCTGCAAAACAATATTTTGAGGAAAAAATGTAAAGCGAAAACAGAATTTTTAAAATGTCTATAATTAATAATCTCCTTTCTACTTAAGGGTAGTTTTAGCTACATTTTAATACAGTTTGTTTCATAAGAGTAAAGTTCAGAATAACATACACCACAAGTCTCTTGCAACTGTCCACAAAAAACACTAAGTTCAGAAAATCTAAAGGTAAGTATACCTTTAAGATAAACATGAACTTATTAAAGTAGGCATTATTATGGCACCCAAGAAATCTTATTTTTCTCCTCACTAATCATTTAATAGATGGGTTCATTTTCTTAACGCTTCTAAGCTGGTTTTTATGACAGTAACTTCAGTTAAATATTCAGTTTCCCTTCCCTACCACTCATAGGAGTGAAGTCAAGCTGTCTTTGGAGAAGACGTAGGTTGAGTTACAAAGAGGAGGAGCAGACAGAAACAGGTAAAAAGGGATTAAAGCAGTAAGTTTTCAGGTTCCTTTCAGTAGAAAATGGTAAAAGCTGGTAGCTGTTTCTAAACAAGGTTTCTTCAGTTTTCTGCTGCTGCTAATTCTGTTACAGCAAGTGGTCATAAGAAAATATCAAATAATCCAAACATACCACGTGCAAGAGAGTTAGTGAGTTCTATTTATATACAGGCTTTCCTGAAAAATGCATTATTCTAATATTAAGATTTGAAAAAGGTAGTGAGTTTGAGTAGCCTACTTCTGTATTTTAAAAATAAAGGTATTAATTATTTTACAAGTTATTTTTTGATTTCTCCTTGAGAATGGGAGACCACTGATTTTTTTATGCTAAAAAAAGAAGACTGAAGCATTGCCCTTAGTGCAAAACTCAACTCAGTCTCAGTTGTAAACCTCCAGATGACAACTTGCCTGTTCCAGAAAAGAAAATGGGGAATGGGAGATTTGAACATCATCTGCATCTTAATTGAATGGGATTCAGTGCTATCTGTATTGGCTGATGATGTTCCAGTTCTGCTTACCCATCTGAAAAGGTTACCAGGTGACACTCATCTCCAGGATAACTTACTTTAAACATTCATCTTTCCTCAGTTGTAGTTTGGCTTTTGAAAACTTGAAGCCATGCAACAGAACCAAACAGGAACAAACCAGTGTCAAGGCATAGGAGGACTCTCCCAGAACTGGATAGCAGATAGGGTTGGAGAAGCAAGGCAGCTGAGTTAACAAGGCCAGCATGCCAAACGGGCAACTCCGTGCACACGGGTGTCTTGGAAATTAACTGCCTGTATAGAATGAAATAATGGTATCCAAGCAATAACATTGTAGCAGCTAGCTATTTTGGCAAATGGTTAATTAGATCAACTATTAATTTATTACTGTGTCAATGAATAGACTAGTTCTGATTGTGCTTGGTCATTGTTGTGTATCAAAAGTTCTTCAGATGAGTCAATAAAAAAGAAAAAAGTACTAGGAGAGTCACAGTCAGAGGAGGGGTTAGAATGTCCTTGGTAATGGGTGGTGTTTATTTTTAGTCAGTGAGATTTTTTTAATTAACAAACTTTTGTATAGCTCATTCTGCTTTTGAATAAGTACTCTGCTTTAACTTCTAAATATAGAGCATACTAAGGTTTACTGTAATTTTAATACTGAAAAGTAAAGTTAGAAAGTTAATTTAACTAAAATTAACTTTATGACATAAATGAAGCATTCATAATGGCAAAAATGGTCTCTCTATGATGCGTGATGGTAGGTTGCCTGATGACCTCAGGGGAAAACTGACAACTGTGTGCTCTAAAATATAATTATATTTTTAGTATTTAGAAAGATTTGCTCTCAATCCTAAACGTAAAAAAAAAAAAAAAAAAAATTAAAGTATGTAACAATTATATTTTTCTTTATTTAGACACAATTTTGAACAGGCCTCTGTAACCCTCTCACTCTGTAACCCTAGCTGTAAGCTTGCCTTCAACCTCCTTGGGGATTTGCTGCCTTTGTACCTAAGCATAGACATTAACATTTATTGCTATATATTTTTATTTCAAAAGTAGTGTAGCTGTAGAGGAGCAAGCAATACAACAATAGTATCTTGCAAAGGAAATTGATCTTTCATAATATTCTGTCTCAATTTGATTCAAAGAAATTGATGGTCAGGTCTTTTAAGTGTGCCAGAGCAGCACCGGGCAACTGAGAAGTATCCTTCAGCTAGAAAGAAAATTGTTACAATGTGAATAATAATTCCAGTGAAATAAGATTTTTAAAAGCTCAATGTTACACAGTTGATTGTAGCTTTTAAAAGCACCTGTGTTCTTGTGATTTATAAATAAGATCTTATAGATGTCCTAAATTAAGTTTTAAAACTGATACTGTACTTGCTATTCAAAATTACAGTTAAAAACTGTAACATGATGAGCATAAGTTGGTTTTCTTGTTCAAGAATATTCTGTGGCACCACTATGCTCAAACATTGTATAGTTAAATATTTTGAATTTAATTTAGGTTTTAAACATACTCATTTTAGACTAGTTGTCTCTTCATGTCTGCATGTGATTGATTTGTGTGTGGCACAAAAGTCTATACACCATATATAAGTATATACACTATATATACTAAGTTCTTGAAAAAGGAGGGCTGCTCCAAAGGCTACAGTAATCATCTTTTTTCAGAATTCATTTAGGCGTGAAAATGAAGTATGTTTACATGTGGATATACCCTCTTTTGTTTTCAGCATTTCTGTCCTATATGGGCTAGACATCTGCTGTCACTTAGCAGAAGGTTAATGCTGGTGTTAGAGGCAAAGTATAATACCAAGTACATGAGAGTCACTTCATCATTCCTTCATCTGGGCAACATGTTTCTGTGTTAATGCAACAAGACAATAATATTCCAAGATGTCTATATAGCTTGTTTAATTATTTCAATTTAATAACTTTTACAAGTAAAGTGTGTGTTTTCTTCTGTCATCTCAGAGAAAAAGCTCTGGATGGAATGGCTGATAGGTATCTAACTTTCAAGAAGTAGATCATTCTGAGCAACTCATATTTTCAATAGATATTTTTTTGATCATAAAAAAAGATGTATTTTATATGTCCATATTATTTTAACTTTTCGTTCTCATTTTCTTTTAAAAAATGGGTTAATTTGTCTCTTTGACTAAACTGAAAAACAAAAAAAGTAACAAAAGAATGGATGTATATGTTGCATGTATAGTCACATATAGACATTCAAAGTACTGCAGAAGTTTCTATCAAATATTCAGAGCCATCCATGTTCACAAGTTTCACAGAGGTATTTTCCAGTAATCATGTCCCTAGTAGTAAAATCTGGACGGCTGAATTCTATGCTTACGCTGTTGTTATCTTTTGCTATAAAGGGAGTTCTTTAGTGGATAGTCTTGACTGAGTTTCCCACTGGTTGTAGTCCCTTCTGATAGTCAATATGATCTTAATATATTCAAGCTACTCCCCCACATTTGTGAGCTTTTGTTTTAGTTCAGACAGGCATTACTATGTGGAGGCTACTGTTGCATTTTTCAAGCTGCTTTTCGAACAGCGAATACAAAGATAAATAAAAGAATTCTTAAAGAAAAATGTGGAAATATTTTTCATTCTATCGGTTTTTACAAAAATGGTTTTCAGCTATTTGATTTCTTTCCTCACAAGCTTGTATGATAGAGCATCATACCTCCACAATAAATATCTACTCTGCACATGTGTTCATTTGTAACTTCTGCCATTTTCCCCCCTCCATTTTTCCACAAGAAGATAGTATGATACAGAAATGAAGAGATAGAAGATCATTTGGGGGAGCTTCTGGGAAAAAACATTTATGTTTTCAAGGAAAGATCGCCTTCTAACAGACTCTACTTGTCAGTGTTGTGAATTAAGTGTGTTTTCTTAAAAGTAAATGGAAGGTTTTGATCCATTTTGGTGAAAATAGGAGCTTTTTGATCCCTGTTGGGAGCCAAGTTTCTTCAGTTTAGGTAGTGTGTTGGGCTGATGCTGCTAAACCTTTTCTAGGAGTTGAGCTTGGCATCAATTTGGAACATTATTCATGGCATGTTGCCATGCAGACTTTAGACTAATTGCTTTTGACTTCTGTCTGCTTCCAGAAGTGCTTTGTAGCCATAACCAGTACCTACAGAGAGTTACTAGTACCTACAGAGAAATTGGCAACTATTGCTGTACTGGTCATTCTTGGATATCTGATCCTACATACCAGCTGATACCTTGCTGATACCAGAGATGTCATTGCTGCAGTTTTTCAAGTGGAGTCATTGGAAAGGAGGGTAGGATATTGTGGGAAAAATAATCCTGCAAATGAGGCCCAAGCAAAGAGCTATGTAAGAACTAAGCAGCATATACATCTTCTCCTGCATGTTTTCTTGCTTTATTTGTGCTGTCTTTGCTTAACAGCTGCCATTTGACTTTTCATCTAAGGACTTAAAATCTTTTACATCTTCATTGTAATGATTAGTAGTTTTCTGACTTAAATAACCTGATTATTGTTTTCTTACAGGAAAGTTGACTGTTTATCAGTGAGAGAATTAATTTAGCATCTTCTTCCAGCCTTTTAAGAGAATAATAATCTTATATCGCTCTACAGAAGAGAACTTTTTATGCAACATAAGGCATTAAAGATTTTTTTTTAGCTGGAAAGTAATGCTGTACATAGGTATAAGTACTAGGCATAAATTTTCATTCTTAGGTAATCCCCAGGGAAACCCTTGCAAGTAAAAATAGAAATGTGAGGGTTTGATTTGCTTTCTGACAGGTTCCACGAGGTGCTACAGACGAGCGTCTGTAGCAGGATGCCAGCCGCTTGTGGCTTAGACCTCCCCCTTTGCCTCCTCTGGAGTGGGTTACTGCTTGCGCTGTCAGTGGGCTACACCAGATAGCTATTTAGAAATTGCAGTGACTGCAGATTGAAGCAGCTGTCTGCTTAGTGTGTTCTCTCCAGAAAATACCACTTAGGCCTGCATTTCCAGGAATTGTGCCAGTTTCTTATTGATTTGTAGGTTAATTTCATGGCATTAGCTGGTTCTCATTCCTCATGACAGCGGATGGTCAGTTCCAAGGTGCTGGAAGTAAGAGTGGGTCAGAGTGTGGTTCTTTACTCTGGAATATGCTGTTTACACAGCCTGCTATCTCTGCCTTCTGGGGAATGCTTTCTGAATGAGTAAAGAAGTGGGTTTATATTCTTTTGTTTCCAATTTGGGATACGCCGAAGAGTAAAAATTCTTGAGTGTTTGTCCTAAATTGTCTGTATTTTTATTAATCCTTTTTGCAATATCAATGCATTCACCAGCACATGTGGAATAACTAGTTACACCCTATGAACATCTGTGATCCAGAACTATGCAAAGCTTTGGTGATAACGCCAAAGTTACCTGTTGCCTTCTTACTTTAACTTGTGATATCTTCAGATCTCAGAAATGGCAGGGGTATTAAGCATGAAAAGTATACAGACAGGAAAGTCCAGGGTGTGCAGACATTGTTTTTCTTTTTGAGGCCATTAAAACAAAACGGGAATCACAACACCTCTCTGATGTCAGAAGTGCCTGTGCTCCCAAAGATACCATTTTCATATATCTTTTCAAATTATGAGGCTTTGAGTAGATTAAATCAGTCAATATCTGATTGCACCTTAGAGGAGTCAGTTATGAGCCCACTTTACTTACCCATGCCACTTTCTCTGTTTCAGCTGACCATAGTGTTTTTAATTTCCTGACCTGAACTGGCACTTGGCATTGCTGAGTGCTACTAACTCTCAAACCAGTCCTTTACTTTTCTAATTTAATTTCTGACTTTTAATACCATAATTATCCTGAGGATATCTGAGTGACTAATTTAGAGAGACAAATAGGTTTCTTTTTCGAATGAAGTCATTCAGGTCTTTCAGCATATTGAGATCTTCAGGATAGTAATGCATTCTGCTAGCAGTGGCATTTGATGGAAAATTGGAGGATGTATTTAATAAAAATCTATTTTTCTGATGTGACTTGAGCATTTTGCTAATACAGTCAACAAGGCCAATATAATGTTAGAAATTATTTGGAAATAATGGAGAAGAAAACAGACGTTAGTTGTCATGTTATTGTACAGATCTGTGAATGTCTGCTTAATCCACCAGCTCAAAATGTGGTCAATATGTAGCAGAGAGCTGTAAAGTGTAGAGAGAAGGACAATAAAGCAGTGGAATGTGTGGAGTAGCTTCTCTGCTAGAAGAGATTAAACATTTGCAGAATTTCCAGCTTGGGGAAAAAAAAAATTACCAGAGGGCAAATAATGCGATGTTATGAGTTGCCTGGAGAGAGTGAATAGAGAACAATTATTTGCTATTTCTCACTATACAAGATCTAAGGAAGATGAAATAAATTGATATAGCAGACTGATGAAAACTGGCAAAATACAGCGGTGAAACTTGTTCCTTAAGCATCTGCTTCTGCTATGGTCACAGTCAGGATTCAGGGCTTTGGTACGGCTCTTCTAATACTATGCTCCCACTGTGAGGCAGAGAAGTGATACAATGCTCAATTTATACAAGCCCTTAGGAACTGAAGGCCCAAAATCATGATGGGAATTTGAGACAGTGCAGTACTTTTAATCTAGGTCTTTCTAAATCCTAGGTTAGAGTCTTAGTTGTTGTATTACTTTTTTTCTTTGTGTTTTGAAGAAACAAAAAACACCCCAAATCCTTAGTTTGAAAAAAAATCTTTGTTTAAAAAAAAAAAAAAAGAATTGGGCGGGTCTGACCCCATAGCTGAGCCTTTCAGCCATGTGGTTTTAAGTCATCCGTTCAAGGGTGTTCAAGCACTGTGCTTTTTGCAGGAGGCAGAAAAGAACGCCTATTCATACTGTTCATGGCTTGGCGCAAACATCTGTGAATATCTGTGAACATCTCTGCTAGCAACTTGTTTGCCTAGGTTGTTGGGCTGCTCTGGCTATTATTGTCTGTGTATTATGAAAACTAGGGGCTCAATAATTAACTGCCTTTAATTACAAAAGTACATGAATGGTGTAGAATCTACTGCTGAAATCTGTAATACTTCTTGTTCCAGGTGATATCATGACACGCATGACTGAATGCCTGAAATGAGGCTGGAGCTCTAAAAGTGGATTTTAAATATATGAGGGGAAAGATAGGTTAGTGAAATTTTAGAATAGATGAAAACTGTGTTTCTCGCCAGCTGTTTAAACCAAGGAATGTATTTATATTTGTATTTATATGTCCTATTTTTGTCCTATGGGAATTCAGTTTGCAGTCTTATTTTTTTGTCTCAGGCTTACCAGGTACCTTTGCTAGAAGTACTTTTTTGTAAGCATACCTACGCAGAGTATTGCAAACTTGCCTGGTACTTTTTGGACCAGCTTTGTATATGTTTTATTTTCACATGACAGTGTCTATTATCTTAAAGAAGGTATAAGAAAAACTACAGATAGTTGTTTACTAGTATAAACTCAGTCTCACCTGAATTCACCTTGAGGGACCTTTGTGTTTGTGCAGAATCTCTGCCCAGGCATTCTAGAGTAAGAATCTCTAAGGGTAAAGAAAAGTCTGGCTTCCCCTAGCGAAAATGTGTGTAAAATCTTGTAGCTTCAAAACTCAGGAAATCATCGAGAGGGGCTAATTTTGCTGACAGAGCCTAAGGCAAGTAATATTTTAAGCATGATCAACATAACGCATTACCTTTTGATGTTTGATTGTCCATAGGGATCTCACTTCTTTGTACAAGGATGTGAGAGAGAATGATTATACAGTGATACTAACAACATTTAGAAAGGCAGAAAGATTTTTTCCAAGCTTTTTTTTTCTTTTTTTTTTCTTAAGTAGAAATGTGGAGGAGGACAGTAGTCTTCTGAATGTTTAAGAAAAAAATAATTCTCATCCTAATGTAAACATTTGGTGCCAAGTATACATCAAAAATCTGAGTTAGGAAATGGAGCTATTACTGCAAGAATATAGCAGGAAAAGTATGAAAAAGAGCATGGAAAAGAGAATAATATACATTTATGATAATACTCTATTGATAATACTGATAATTAACTGACATATAGATGCATGTACTGATAATTATTGATATACTGATATAGGCATATACACACATTGATAATTATTGATATATACTGATAATTATTATCAAAGTAGTAGTTAAATGCATTAAACTTTGGGCCTGACTGGATCATTGACAGCAAACACTGAATTACCTGAAAGTATAAGCCTTTGGTTTTTGAGCTAAGAAATGTAATTCGGTTAAATAAGAAAAAAATATGTAAAATATGCAATTTTTTAAATATAGAGGGAGAGAATAGGACTTGAAGTGGAGATGGATCTGTTACATTCTATTGATGGTGCTTCCCAACCTGTGAGCAACATATTGCTTATAAGATCATATGACATTATTTGCATCCACACAAACCACAATTTAAAACTGAGCATCCAATTGCTTGTTCAGAAAAATCTAAGCATGATGTTGCTATTCAAACACATTATTCTCAGTCTGTGGACCAAGAAATGTTAGAAACAGTTGCAGCAGATCTTGTTACAGACAAGGTCTAATTTACAAATATATTCCCTGACCCAGCAAAGGACTGAAGTATATGCTTTAAGCATGTGAAGTGTTTCATCCTGAAATTCAAATTCAGCAAAGACATTAGACACATTATTTAGAGTTATGATAATAGTGATTTTGTCTCTTGCTTTATTTCTTATATTTATATTGTTGCTTCATTTGCTCTGTAGAGATAGTCTCTTGTTGATCAAAATTTGACATTAAATCTTCCTCCCTTCCCTTTTCTAGTTTTTCTGCCTCAAATCACTGTGTTGAGTAAAGGACAAGTAGGGAGGATGGAAATAAAGTAGTATCAAATATTTCAAGGTTACTTTGACATCCTAAAACCTTCCAAGGTATTTGGTAAGTTGAAATTTGCACTAGCATTTTGTTTGAAAAACAATGGCAGTTTTTCCAAGAGATTATTGTTATTATGAGAAGAAAGAAAAAGAAAGAAGGAGGCAAAGGGAAAGAAAAAAAAATCTCTGGGCTATAGCAACACTCTCTACTTAATCCTGTATTTCACCTGCTATCTCTAACCCTTGTAGAGAAATCTTCCTCTGAAGTTTCTAGTCATGGTGCCTTCATTTTCACGTTAAAGCAATCCTGTAACAGTCACCATAACAATAGTGGCATCCATGAAGAACATTACTATACTGAGAAAAAAATTAATTACTGCATCCTTTGAGATAGGCAAAAAAAATATTGTTGCATTTTATTTTTTCCCCCAGAAGTTCAGCCCTTGAACAGCTGAAAATGTTGTCTCTGGTAATCGTAGATTTTTTTGGCTGAAGAGAATGGCCTGAAGTCCATGTGGTATGGACTTTGCCTTGTGTTTTAATAAGTGCATTTGAGGAAGAGTTTATAAAACAGATTGCCAGACAGTTATAGAGGAAGGTAAGACAGGGCGATGTAATATTTGGAAACAGGAAACTGTTCTTATACAGCCCACATAAATGGCTTGCATCGAGCTTTTGTAATCTTACACTTTAAGTGGAATTTGCTAGGATAACCTTTTTATAAACATAATTGTACATGGATGTAAGATTGAGTCTCAGTCGCATAACAGGAACAAATGGCAGAAGGAATCTGTACTTTCTTCTGAAAACTTGAAATATCTGATATGGCACTACAAAAGTAAATGTGTTGATGAGGAGGGAAAATTGCTATATTTCAGAATTAATTTTACTTGCTGGAAATAACTGACCTTTGAAGCATAAAAACTGGTTTATTAAAAAATAGCAAAAAGATATACCAATTTCCCCTCATCCTATTGTGGAAATTAACACAGAATCCATTGTATCGGTAAACTCAATGGTATTTGTAGCATATAGACTCTTTTATTCAAGACAATTTTTTATGTAGTTTATATGTCCATTGCTTCAGTGAAAAGAGTAGATGAATGCTGAAAAACAACATGCAGTGATGTATAGGTTTCATATTTGTGTGAAAAAATGGGTGATCTACTTCTTTACACTGAATAGGTGATTTTACGCACGTCTTTACCGCCATGCCACTGTTTGACCCTGTACTTCTGAATAGCATTATTAATCATATCATAATAAAACCTTCATTCAGGCAAGTCCACCACAAGTTTGGGGAAAGTTATCTTGGCAGATTAATTTTTGCCCATCTGTGTTTCTGTGTGTGGGCTGTAAATATTGTCATTGTCATAAGGCTTTGCAAAAAAAATGTTAAACTGCTCTTTCATTTTCTTTCATTTAAGATTGCTTTATGGTCCATTAAAACAGATTGCTCCTTGCTACTGAAGACTGCTACTGCAGTCTTCGTTTACTCGGCTGAACTGTAGCTTGTTTATAGATGCTATATTTTGTGAGATTGTCTTATTATGTATATTAATCCAGGCTAGGATTTGTAAAGGATGCAGAGGTGGCTAATTCCTATTAGTGTTATCTTTATAATTGATTACTTAAGGGTTTCAGTCTTTACAGAGCTACACAGAAATTTGCCAAATTTCAGGACTGCCCTACAAGAACTACTTGTGGTTTTGTTTGTGTGAGCAGTTTTGAGTGTCCCCCTCCTCCTGCCCCCTTTTTCAAGCTAGATGAGTGAGGTTTTCCAGCATGAGTCACAACCTAAAGGAAAAAATGAGCATATGAACCTGGCTCATGGTCAATACTTGTTTGGTAGAAGCATTTTAGTTAGTCTGCATTCCATACTGTGCCATTTTTCTTTTTGGGGAATTCCATTATAGATCATATTAGTTCACCTAAGAGTGGCCTGTACAGACATTGCAATCAGGTCTTGAAAAACATCTCAGATAATGTTGCAGTTTTTTGGAGAGGCGACTCAAATTCAAGACTTCCAGCAGTCTCTTTATAGTAATGTCCTGTAGTGTAAATCAGCCTGAGATTGGCAAAGGCAAGTAAGTGTTAGTGAAAAATTGTTGCATGTCAGAGTTCTTTGTAAAACAGACAAGCAGGTGGTACTTCTAAAGTCTGTGTATGCTTAATGTTAAAGTTGGATGTGACTGAATTTACTTTTACTGTGCCTTAGATATAGGAATATTACTGATTTAAAGAGTTAGAAAATATTGTATAGGTTTAAAGTCACCAGAAGTTACTAGATGTTGGAGTAAAATGACTTTCATTATGAAATGATCGGTGAAACTTGTCAGAATGGAAATGATGAAGGTGGTACTTTGCTGAAATGCTTTGTATCATCTCGCCGCTGGCCACATTGTTGCGAGTACCATAACATATTACATTTTTATATGTTTATTACCCATGACAGTAACTGTTTCTTCCATGGTATGTTTTGTGATGATTCATGCTGGGTTATATCAGTTTTACTGTGTTACTTCATTCAGCGAGATATGAACTGACACAACCCCTTGTAAGAGAAGCTGGACATTTTAGGATAAAACAATTTTCTATATAAGCCTAGTGATTTGAAGAAAAAAAGGTTTTCTTTTTTCTCCAGGAAATTCTGAGCTTTCTGTGTCTGCAAGATAAATTTGGAGATTGCTTTATTATTCAAGTATGTCTAAAGCATAGGAGCAAAAACCAGACTTGATATCTGTTTATGTAATTAAATGTATTTCCAATTGACAGCATGTCTGAATGTAAATGAGATAACTGCATACCAGGGTGTAGAGAGGTGTAACAAGTTCTGTGTAGAAATGTTAGAAAAAGAGGTGAAATGGAACTTTCTCTTCACTCATAGCTTGCCTTCCTGCTAATTTTTGCTCTTTTGCCTAAGTTTGATTGCAAACTGCATGTGAGCAGTTGCTTTATAAAGCAACCATTGCAAGTTTAGCTTGATTTACAATTGCAGAGGACTTATGCGGTTCGGAAGGTTTTGTATCCAAAGGTAGGAAGGAATGTGAAAGAAGTCCTGTACATTGACTAGAGTAATTAGTTTTGTTTTTCTGTCAGGTGTTAATTCTGCTGTTAAATGTTAATATTTCTGGATTACTGTTTTCATTTCTTGGAGGTAGGCTATTCTGTATCCAAAAGTGAATACAGAAAAATCTGTGTCTCACTAGTGGTGATGACAACATAGCAAAATCTTCCCTGGCCACTCCACTGGTTATTGCTCTTTGCAGCTTTCATTACACAGGAAAAGCCAGGGGTGAATGAGAATCCATCTTAGGTTTTAGTGACAGGGTAAAGAAGGCAATTGCTACTAAAAATATTCTAAACTCCATGTCCTGTTCTGCTAGGAAATTTCAGATTATCCCCAGAAAGGAAATGTGAGCTGTGAAAGAAATTTAGATTGGATACCCATATTGGATTTTCTTTCAGAAACTGGATATATTTAAACTTTGAAAATATTGGAGTACAAGTAAATCCAAAAATTCTGTTGAGTTTATAACACTCTCCTGAGTCTATGTAATTCTACACCTTTATTTTATTCCTTTTAGGGATATATAATATGAATAAAAATATCTCTTGTTCTTTGTTAAAAACATTTTTTGATAGAGAAGGAAAGGAAGAGGCTTCTCTTTCATTATTGACAGCCAAGCAGAAAGTGAATTACTGCTGCTTTAGAAACACCAAGAGGTATGAAATGCTTTTATGAATATTCTCTTGTCTTGGAAAGATAGTAAACCTCTATCCATATTTATTCCCCTCCCTCCTTATATTCAGGATGACAGCCTCATCATAATGTGGATGGGAAATTTGTCATAACCAGAGAAACTCATCTCACGGCTCAAACCCTTTCATGAATATTTACTTTCCAGTGGAAATTTCTGTTTCTTGTCAAAAAGAGAGTTAACAATCTTAAATACCCTTTTCTGACATCTTGATATCTTTGTTCCCTTTTTATTGTAAACTGTGTTTTGTTAGCATACTAATGTTATCCCTAGCTGACCTCTGAAGACTGGTATCTTGAAATTTTATTATGCTACCTAGGGTTTAATTTGTCAGTCTGAGATTGACCTTCATGCAAAGCTGAGAAAAAAATTAGCCTCTAGCCAATGCTAGCTTATTTTAATAAAATTAATTTTTAAGGTCAATCTTTTTCCGGAGCTCTTTGTTCCTATGAAAGATTCCATTAGGAACAGATTTCTGTATTGGTCATGTTGATTTAGTGCTTCACTTTGGTTTTACATTTTTAAAAATTATATTTTCTTTCACTTACATCTTAATTTATATTTTGAACTAGTAAAATTCAGGTTTTCATCTTCACCATTCCTTTTTTTATTCTGACAATCAAACTTCACCATAATTTGTCAGAAATTTGAAATCATGTGGAACGTGTGTTGGTAACCAAAAAGGATGAGCAAGCTGACATCATTGGCTATGACTTAATCATTGCTCAGCAGAAACTATAGCAAGAGTATAGCATACCTCACTTCTATTGCCAGTCCCCGTTTGGATATTTGCAGCCTTGAACCATGTCTAGCTAAATTGGGAATCTGCCTGTTACTTTATAAGGTACATAACAGCACAAGGAATTTTCAATGTAATTTATAAATTATTTATTCATTCTTCATTACACAGTCAGTAGATTCTTCCAATTAATCTTCCTCTTTTTTTTTTTTTTAAACTTCATTCTTTTCAGTAGAAATTAGAAGGGTAGATCTGCTACCTTATGTCATTCTGAAAAAGGTTGCTCAAAATTTCTGCTGCAGGAGTGCTCATTGGATTGCAGTTCCCTTGAGATTCCTAGCACTGGGCTGAGAATCCTGACTTACGGAGCTAAGTGACAAAATTCAGTACAGTCCACGACTTTCTAGGAATAGTTTCAGAAAAAATGGAATATACTTTTAATGGGACATTGTAACATTCTAAAAATAATTCTTTTTCTAATTCAGAACAAAACCTAAAAATTCTGTAATTTATTTGGGAACACAAATACCAAAAGGAAGAAACTTAAAGGTGTAAAAATGTTGCATTTTCGATAGCGTCAAATGCTATGTAAAACTTGACTCTAAATAAAGCTTTTTTGTTTTGTTTTCTTAAAGTGAATGACGTTTATGGGGAAAAAAAATTAAAAGATAAAATGGTTTCCTTTAACATGGTCATATTTTAAAAATGTTAGCAGATTTTGAATATTTCCATAAGGTTACATTTTTATAACCTGAGATATTCTTTTTCAACATCCTGTCTGGTTATTGCATAGGAACAATAATGTAGAAAGGAGTGTGTATAGATTCATTGATTTATTTCAGGAATCACTAGACAGAGCAAAGTGATAACTCTGTTTTCCTAATATTTCCTTTGTATTTTTTGCATTCTGTTGGTCATTCTATCAATATCCAATCTTTCATACATAACTTTTTGTCCATCCTGTTTGATTCTTACTGTTCATATAGTGCCTGCACTTCTGTTATGTGATGAATAATTTTCAGCCTATTAGTTTTCAGAGTATAATCATCATTTGAAATAGGAACAATTCATTGTCATGTTTTGCTCACACTTAGTTTTAATAACAAAATATATTGAAGTTGTGTTGAAATAATTTCATTATCACCAATTGAATTTACTGTTGTTTTAAAACTGTATTACTAAGCCCTACTTGCATCTTTTATGTTTTCTTTCCTTACCAAGTTAATTTATATTAAAATTATATGTAGCTATCCTAAAGATTGGTTCACATGCTAAATGTAACCTTATTCAACATAGCAGTGTTATGAACTGCCCATGAAAGAACATTATGAAAAGCAAATTTCATCATGATCATTAGAGGTCAATGCAGCTTTTTGTGAAGTGAGCCTACTAACATTTTACTTAGAACTTGCCAGAGATGGAATAGAACTCAAGAAAGACTTGTAAATTAGTATTTATTAATGTCAAACTTTCATATTTTATTCATGTTTTATTCTACAAATGTAGGAATATGATTGGCATTCTGCAAGGAAATTTGAATCAGCCAACAACATAGCAAAAGCTGTCATAAAATTCGCCAAATGTGACTTTTGATGTTAGTACAATTTCCATATAACCTTTTCAAAATTATCAGTACTGTTATGTTATAATTTATATAAAATCTATTTCTGTGACAACTGAAAGGAAAAAAGAAAAAAACAACCAAGCTTGGAATTGAACTTTTTTTATAAGGTATTTTATTTCCTCAAAATATCAGGAAAGAAGCAGAGCTGACATTCTTCCCTGTGTAGTCAGTTCTATTCCTTCCCAGATTTGCTGATCACTTGGAAAAGGATCCAAATGAGCTGACTTTGGGGAGAAAAATTCTTGCTAATGTAAATTAGTGTTTAGAAATACTTTCTTTTTCAGAAAGAACATATATCAAATGTTATTCACAAAGATAAGTAAATTTGCCTAATGGCAAGCTAAAAAAAAAACCAAACATGATCTTTTCATAAGGTTTGCATATTCCAATGTGTATTAATAATGTGCCATTACACATTATATAGAATTTTATTAATATAAATGCATAATGCTAGTTGAATTGCTATTACAGGGCTTTCAGCTGAAAGAAACATAGGATAAAAATAAGATGAAAAATAAAAATTGTAATGATGCTAAGTTAAAAAAATCTATTTTGCTTTAAGATGCTAATTTGCACTTTACAAATGAACTGTAGGTTACCTATCTGCTTGTACACATGTACATGTCTTTTAAAATAGTTAACATGGATCCTGATAGCTCTAAGGTTTGTATAGTACTTCGAATAAGATGTCTCAAAGTCCCAAGAGGTCCTAATTTTCATGATCTATAAAAATAATTTTAGTTTAAAGCGTTTACAGTGAGATGAGGCAGGTGATGAAATTAATAACTCCACACTGTTTACTGTCTTTCATGTAAGGAAGCTTAAATTTTGGCAACTGAGTAAACACTGGAGTTACATGCAGACTGTAGATACCCAACCTGAAATGCAAGGCTGTGCTCCTAAGAAAATTAAAATGTAATGAGTTTGTATCAGCAATTCAGAAGGCAAGATTCCCTTTAATCCTTGAATCATTTCTCTTAAACTGGGGACTTGCGCTTCTCAGCAATTAGCATGGATGGTATTTGTAATGTCCACTAATTTATATCAGTATGTTTGATGGTAAGTCCCTCTCTCATGGTGCGAGTTCTAAATAACAAGTATTCTTAAGGAAAAAGGCCTGCTGCCTTCTCTGAATCTTAAAAATCAGTTTTCCTAAGAATTTTGGTAGAACTCGGTTTATTTAAAGAATGAAAAATCCTTTGTTTCTGAAAAAAAGAGGAGCAGATATTCACTTAATTTAATGCTTTAGGAGATCCAATGGATCTGTAGGGAAGCCTTTGAAAATTCAGACATAGGGCTTCCTGTCAGAATAGGGCAAATGTCATAACCTTTCCATATTATACTCCCATGGTTTCTTAACAAGTTATTTACCTGGAAAGATCAGCTCTTATAATTTGTGTTATTTTCTTTTAAAGTCTTTCAGAAATCCAGGCTGACTCTATCATCTTGATCTGCCTTTTATACCTAGACTCATTCAAGTAACTCCAATGTATTTTTGAGATAAGATTTTGCCAATAACTTACTCCTCTCAGTGTATCACATTTGTCCATATATCCATGGGCAAAATATTACGTGTTTTATTTCCTACCCCTTTTTCCAGTAAGGCTGCCAGTCTTTCTGGCTGATCCATTCTCTGTAATTGTCTGAGACCCTTCTCAAAATTTGGCATTACATTTGCTGTGACTCAGAGGCAGTTTTAATGAAAAGGTTGTTGTCAATTTTTCAAACATTTCATCTTTGAGTTCCTTTAGATGTCTTGGATAAATATCATATGGTTCAGACAACTTACTAAACCTGTCTTCTGTTGGAAAGCTTATCATAGAAGAAAAGAAATATTGGATTAAAATATGGTTTTTATTGTCATGGATCCAGATACTGCTTTACTAAAGAGAATGAGAATTTCGCCAGTAAATCTGGGAGGACAATCTAGGACTGTTTAAAGAGAAAAATTTTACTGAATAAATTTAAAGTAAAGAAATTTGAAGTAAAATACCAGTGTCCAGGTCTGTGACAAGAAGGAATAGACTCAAATTACATAAAGGGAAATGTAGTACAGCAGAAAATGTTTCAGATTTCTAAGGGATAGATTGCTCTGTCCTTGAAGGTTTTTAAGAACAGAGCAGGCATACATCTGCTGGGGATATCGCAAGTAAAACTGATCTTTCTTGAAGAAGGGGGAGCAGAGAGTCACCTGTGGAAGCAGGCTATGTCATTGTTACTGAAAGTGCTGTGAATAGATGTAAAACCTCAAAAGGTGATCTGTAGAACTGCAAGAAATTGTGAAATATGCACGGAAAGAAGTGCAGTGGATAGGTGGCTAATGGCACCACACTTGACCATAGGGATCAAGCTCTTGACTGGTGTGTCATGACAATAATAACAAAATGTATGATATTATAAAAGCAATAAAATTGCTTGGACTGATATGCAAAGTACGGATTTGTTTTCACCTCACTTTTTCAGCCTCCAGAAAACATGAGATATATAGTATGGCTGTAGATCTTTTTTTTTTCCCCAAAAAAAGTCATGTGATCCATCAAACCACTTGAAAAACTCTGAAGTAGATTATTTTTTTAGGTGATCAGTATATTCTATAATTCTGTCACATAGAACATAGAATTAGGCAATAGAGCTGATCGTTTGTTTTTTAAGTATAAATTTTCATGTGTTTCTGATAACAGAATACAAAATTTCCCCAAGGATTATTTTCCACTGTGAGGAAGCTGATTGTTTCAACGCTTTTTTTTTCAGTTTCCACTTTTTCTTCTTACTAATAGTTTTTGGATTCTGACTTGAACTGCACTCACGTTTATGTTTAAGGTCAGATTTTGAGGAAGGTAGAATTATCTGGGAGAGAATTAGTCTGTCTTTGTACTATCATTCCTTCCTGATGGATGGATGCTTGGGTCACCCACACAAACTAGTGAATCTAAATGCATAATTTCCTATTTGTTGAGCTTAAGGTCTGTGTCCAACAGTTCAAAACCAGTAATAGATTCTAGCAGCAGCATTTTGAGCACATTACTGGGTAACTAATACTTTTTATATATTTATGAAGTAAAGCATACATTATATGTTAGTGTTGATAATTGTCTCAGGGCTGGAATGGGGTAGTTTCTTGTGGAAACCTTCTTAGAGGAAGCTTATAAAACAAAGCTTTTTAAACAGTAAGAAAGGAATGTTCCTTTTTTTTTTTCTTTTTAAACACAGAAAAAACCACAACTCAGCCTGCTTAAACCTTAATTCCCTTTTTAACATGTTGAACATTGTCACAAGACTTAGAAGGAGATGTATTTTTTAATGCCTAGATGAGATGGTCAGTCATTCTCTAGGAACCTTCAACAAAATGCTGGCTGGTTTTCTGGCTTCATTAAAATCCTCATGATCCTCTTTGCAAGCAGATCAGTCCAGACAATTACACAGGCCTGAATTTAGGCTGCCTCCCAACTTATGAGGGCATCTTCCCATGGTTGTTATAATAGGGATAATTGGAGCCTCTTTGCTTATCTATCATTACAAGAGAGAGTTTGCTTGGAGGAGTGCAGAATTAGAGGAGTGTATGGTACAGTTATTGCTATTAGAGGCAGCTTGGTAAGAAGCAGTGACAGACAAACAGGAAAAGGATGATGTGCTAAAACAACATTCTTCGGTGCCATAATTCTTTCAAAGTGAGCAAAGGAGTGTAATGATGATAGAACATTTATGTCTAGAAGATAGTGAAATTCCACCCTGTGTAATCAGCCATTCACCTTCCCTGTAAAAAGCAATTGCCAGGTACTAGTAGGACTTCAGAGTTTAACTGTAATGTCAAATTTACTGTCTTTCTATAGAAATACTATTTCAGTTTTACTGCATGACATATTCTCCAGGTAATTGCTGTCATGTGTTCCCCATAAATTACTCCACAGTATGAAACAAAAATCCCATAGACAACTGGCCTGACTTTTTGAATATATATTATGTTTGAGAGGTGAAACTTGTTGCTATAGTAAGATCAAATCTTTTTGCAGAAATGCACTATTTTGGTAAAGGTTTTACTGGAGACATTTCTTAAATTCAGGAAGGAAGGAATGATAATGCAGACTAATTCACTATAGTAGGAAGAACACCTTCCTGGAGTATAGATCCTAGTTCTGTCTAATTTAGAACAGAGACTTCAATCTGAATCTCTGCACAATGCATTTTGCTCAGAGCAGTATAGTTAAAGTGAAGTTTCAAGAGATGGCTGATAGTCCATGACTGAGGATAGGGCTGGACTTCTTTTCTCTCCTGCTTCTGTGAACCTAATCTGTTATGTGAGCTCTGGTGTTCATCCGACTCCTTGGAGAACCTGCTAGTCTTTCTAAACCAGAAGAAAAAGACATTAAAAAAAAAAAAAAAAAGAAAATTATTTAGCTGAATGGGCTCACTGAGAAGCCAGGCAAGTACCAGAGATGTTGGAAAGGAAAAGGAGGCAGTTCAGACCTGGGAGGTTTGGGAAGGTGGATTTCCCCTTTGGCAGCAGCAAATCATTGGACTAAAAGTGAAATATCATGAGAAAATCTGCTGACCTGCTCTTTCGTGCAGTATCTCCTATTAGCATGGCCCTATTTTATATAAATAAACAATTATTTGGCTAGCAAGCTTGTCTAACTCTAAAAAAGGTTTGTTTATGAGATTAACCAGACATGTAGGAGAACTTGATTGATAGACTTTGTTTTTATGACATTTTTTAATGATGTCAGTTCTGTTAAAATAAAAGAAACACTTGTGTGTATTTCAGATATATTCTTCCTTAATCCTCGCAGTGATGGGGCCAGTCTAGTGCAGGAAAATACCATTTTCTGAGCTAGTTGAATGATTTTGGTCTATAAACAGGTTCTGAATCTCTGTGCAATACCATAAGACTGGTACATAAAATGGCATCAGTTTCTCTCATTCCTTGTCCCAAAATTTGCAAATTTGTACCTGTCTGAAATTTCACATTTTTCTGTCTTAATGCAAAACTATGTTTTTTCTGTCACCTTTCAGCTTTTCAGTATATCCTTTCTGGGTACGTTTTTGCATCTGCACTTTTGTCTTGTTTATTCAAATAATTTGAGATTCATTTATGGTAACATCTAGAATAGCACTTGTTTACGTGAGACTGCTGACTGACATTGCTTTTTCTGATTCTTCTTAAATGTAGCATAAGAAACGGGATTTTTCCTTTCATTTATACCATGCTTTTCAATGCTGTCACAGGGGAGTTTCGGTGGAGTGGCCACACAAGCAGAACCACATGACTGAAGGACTAGAAGAGCAGAGGGCTTTAAATAAGGTATTTGAGGAGGAATAAGCTGTTGAAATAAAATTACTCTCCTGAGTCTAACTGCTGAAGTCTTTTGTCAGTCTACCTATTTAGATGGTGATAGTGCGAATGAATCATACCCCCAGCCCAATACTGTAGATGATAGTCTATCAAGACATTTAAACCTAGATGAGATGCTTAGGCCAGCTGACAGCAATGGATGCTGAGTGAGATCAAGTCTAACTCTTCATTGTGGAGGGATGGGCTTTTTCAGTTGTTGCCCCCCATAGGGATTTGTACTGCTCCCTGCTCCGCTGTCTGAGGAGAATTAGATACTGCAAAGATTGTATTTTACTAATTTGTTTTTGTTTTAATATTTATGAGCCACATCCTGCTCTGAAATGCATTACCATTTCTTTCACTGAAACAAATACAGATATAGAAAAAGTTTTGGTACAAGAGTGATCTAAAGTGTTTCAGCTCAGAACTTGCAATCTCAGACAGGATTCTTTTACTTTGCACTGTCTATTTCATTTTCTGATTTGGTGACTTTTTTATGTGCAGGTCACAGTGGTATGAGTGACCTGAGAAACATAAGGCAGTTGGAGGGTTTGACTCCTGAAGATTTGTTGGAATAAGGACTGCGTGATTTGGACTACTTCCTTTTAGATAGTAATCACTACATTTGGAAAAAAAAAAAGAAACCCAGAACAAAAAAACCCCAAACCAAACAAAAAAAAAAGATGCCATTTTTGCATACTGTATGTGTGAGGTTATCTTAAAACATAGTGGAAAACACGTAAGAGAAGGGTGAAACATTATAGTGTTTGGATTGATAGGAAATCGATAGTCCACTGATGAAGAGAGACCAATTTCTCAGCAGCCACAGAACCAACATACTTAAAAGCACATTATGGCTGTTGTAAACTACTTAACACAGGTTATAAAAGAGCTAATCCCCTTGAAACGTAATGTTACTACATATAATGATTTTTTTTTTTAATGTGGACTGCCTTCTGGTCTGGTAATTAAAATAAATAATAAACCAGTAGTTAATTGTCCATAGTGGCCACTAATGCAGGGATTTCCACTTTAATTATTAATAACATGCTCTTTGCTCATCATCCTGAATATTTTTTCCTTCTTGCTTTTCCTTCATCCCACTTGCTGCCTTCATTCTTCTGCATTTTTGATAGAGAGCACAAGTTTTCACTAGTCTCTTACTTCATTTGACATTATCTCCATACTATAGTGTTATTGCTTGTCCACCACTTCCAGTGGAACAATTGCTATTGCTGCCTTTTCTTTGTATTCACTGATAGCCGTCACAACTTTTTCTGGCAGGTAATTACCACAGATATTTCACTGGATATCTCTTCTCCTTTTCCAGCGCTGTGTTTTTTTAAAGAGTTCTGTATTATAAAATCTTTATTTGTAGACTTCACTGGGTCCTATAATAGACATCCAGGACTGTGATTCACAGTCTGTGTGCTGGAAATTTCTACTGGGCTGTTCTTAGCATTCTCTACAAAGTCAGAGGTTTGAGACAAGGGAATAAAAATTATAACATAACAAAATGAAAAGGTTCTTTTTATGAATTTAATTCAGAAGTGTTAAGTGCTGTGTTTAGAAGTGCAGACCACTGCACATTACTGTGGAAATGGTTGCACTTGACAGGGTGGAGGAAGACAAAAAACTTCCCCCTTACTTATATTTTCATAAATAACAAAACTCATCATTGATTCTGTATTTTCTGTTTCTGACTTTCCCCTAGCTTTTTATGTCTATGTAATAAGCCATGTTGTTGTGGTTTAACCCCAGCTGGCAACCAAGCCCCACACAGCCACTTGCTTCTCATCGGCAGGCAGGTGTTCAGCCATCTCCAGGACAGCAGGGCTCCATTATGCCTAACGGTTACTTGGGAAGACAAATGCCCTAACTCCGAAAGTCCCCCCTTCCTTCTTCTTGCCCTAGCTTTCTACGTCGAGCATGATGTCATATGGTATGGAATATCCCTTTGGTCAGTTGGGGTTGGCTGTCCCGGCTGTGTCCCCTCCCAGCTTCTTGTGCACTCCCAGCCTCCTTGCTGGTGGGGTGGCGTGAGGAGCAGAAAAGGCCTTGACTCTGTGTAAGTACTGCTCAGCAATAACGGAAACATCCCTGTGTTACCAACACCATTTCCAGCACAAATCCAAAACATAGCCCCATACTAGCTACTGTGAAGAAGATTAACTCTATCCCAGCCACAACCAGCACACGTGTATGCTGATTGTGGAAGACAAAAACTCATATAACCTTTGTGGTGGCACCAAGTGGGTCTTGGAGGGTGTTCTGTTTGTTTTGGTTTGTTTCTTGAGGTTTTCTTTGTTATAGGTTGCTGATGGTTCACATCCTTGGAAACTATTTGAGATTAGAGGATTAAGGAAAACACTTCTTACGCTTTCTTGATGCCTTGGTGTGAAGAAAGTGAAGGGGCTCAAAGCTTCTCTGACACAGGTTACCCAATAACCTTTCTAGTGGCCTGGAATATCAAGACTATAAAGGGGTCCTTAATGCGAACCATTTCTCATGTCTGTCATTTAATAAGCATATCTTTCTCTAGGAGCGTCAGTTTAAGCAGAATTTATATCTGAATGCATGTTTCGACCTTCTGAGCTGTGCTAGTACAATTGTTTGTGCAGCTGTATTTGAAAACAGATATGGGAAAGATTTAGGGTTAATAGAAAACTAGCCAGAGAAAAAAGTTATCCCAGATCTATTACATATCTATTTTCATTGCACAACCGCAGAAATTGTTGTTCAAGTAAGAAGTAAGAAAAAATATACTTTGTGGGACGGGGATTGAAGTAATTTTCACAGGTGCTGAAGCTAAAACAAAAGCTGGTAAAACTGCAATTTTCAGGTATTAAGAAAGGGTGATGCAGTATGTGCTCTGACAGTTGTACATGCTCTTTGGATTACCTTTGGTGGAGTGGTGTCCCACTTCCACAACCAGTATGTGTGAGTAGTTTTGAATAGCCATTGTGAAAAAGCCACAGATGAAAGTCTGTTATTTCTTACTTATACATATTCAATAATTTCTACCTATGTTCTGGGAGCTACAGATCATTCATACTACACCACCTTTGTGCCAGCACCCTTCGTTTACACTAGAGTGAAAAAACCCAAACATTTATCAGTTACTTGTGTTACTGGTTAAACTACAAAAAAGAAGGGAGAGAGAAAAAGAAAGCTTTTACCTGCAAGATTTTGGACTATTAAGCACAAGGGCTTGTGTCATCTTTTTATTTAATAAAACCCTCAATTTTTCACAAATGACTATTGTAATTAGACTTTGCTTTTCTGATCTGAAACCTGATCTTCTGAAAGGAGACGTAGCTGTGTTATCAATTGACAGGTTCAAACATGAAAGATAAGATAATGAATGTTGCAAAAAGTAAATGAAGCATACATAAACCACCCAAGATGATATATAATTTTGTTAAATTAATACACCGTGTCTTAAAGGTAGCTGAAATACTGTGAAATGTCTTGATGAAATGGAAAAAGAAAATGTTTCATATTAATGTCATTCTAATGGAAAACCACTTAGAGCAAATAACTGTAATTTGCTTTCCGATCCCTGTTCTGTGAAGTGGCTTATCAAAAAGAAATACTCCATTACTTGTCTATAAAAGTTCTAATTTTGAATTAAAAAATACTTTTGAGGTGGATCATTAGAACAAATACCATCCTTTAAAAGCCTGTCTCCCTTATCAGAGTGCAACTTGCAAAAATGCATTTTAAACAATTTCATTCTGTACATGACAGGCTAATTTTTGTGTTCAGGGGTAATTATTTAAACTTGTAAGATTCCTGTCCATTTTTTTCCTTTTTGCACATGCAGACACTAAATTACTCTAGGAACAACCTTGTTCTGTTCAGAGAAGATATTTGTTAGAGATATTTTAAAAAAAAAATCTGGCCACAAAAGTATGTTCTTCAAAAAAACTGTGCAGGAACATATGAGTGGAAACAATACTACAGCTGATAAGCATTTAATAATTACCTGTTCTTCATTTATGAGCACATTAGAAATTTATGCAGTTCAGTTCTTATATAGACTTTGTTTAAGTCACGGAGTTCCCACTCATTTTGGTCCTGTGAAATAACTCAGTGCTGATTGTCACTCCTTCCCCCCCCGCCCCCCCCCCCCTTTTTTTAAATGACTTTTTTTCCTTTCTTTAAATGACTAGTGATTTTGGACAAGAAACTCAATTTCTGAACGGTAAGAAGATAACAATTTAGATGGGTCTGATTTGGAGAAGGGAGATAATTAGCAAATCATGTTGGCCTTAGGAAAACTGCAGATGAACACCCAAAAATGATCAGAGTAACTGTGCATCTGAAACTTAATGAAGCAGGTATAATTCATTACGGATTGGCTATGACATGGAACATTTTAAGATTTATGTACCATACTGCATGAACAACCACACGTAGACTTTATTCCAGCTGCCTTTATTTCTGAGGACCTGAAAACCTGCTATGCTCATCTAAGGGCAAGGGCTTGTTATTACCATCTCTTGTTTTGACAGGCATCATGGCTTAAACAAGTTTTTACATTTGGAACTAATGAAATGGTGGATAATCACTAAAAATGAAAGTGAGAAAATCAACCTCTTTAATTTCACTGATTATTGGTAGGTAGCAGTGAAATGTAGCAATCAATATTTGCTTTGATCTTACAGCATAGAATAATGTTTTTGATTTGTTTACTTTAACGTCTAGCCTATTTGTGATGAAACAAATCTCACCTGCTCTTTCTAAACTAAAATATGGTTCAGCCAATGCATAAAACATTTTAAATGCTTGGCTTCTGTTGATAGCACTGTAATGAGGTTGGAAATGTATTTATCTGTAGGCATTGTATAAAGCCTAAGTATAGCTGTCAGGGTACCAGCAATTGCTTTGGAAAACAGATTTCTGAAACATTTAAGGCTCTGCTGAATGCCGAATCACTTCTACTTTCTCTGTGAATGATTGCTGGAGACTTCACTAGAGCAGCTAAGTGGCCTGTTTTATTATAGGAGGGACCCAAGGCTCAGCATAGTATGAACTTTTCTGTACCAAATTAATGTCTTGTGTACAGCATGCTCATTTGGGAGAAGCAGTATAATATGGACTAAGCGAATGCAGGGAACCAAAACATGTTCTAAATTAATAACCATGTCCTAAATTAATAACCATGCATCAGTTTCAGACTTAGAAGAAGAGAGGGAGAGAAGAAGCAGCAGTAGCAGTGGATAGATGATTTAAAAACTCTTCAATAAAACAGTTTGAAATAGTGTCTTAGAGAAGCCAAATTTAGATGCATCTCAGATAGTGTTCTCAGTTAAGGGTCACAAAATTTACCAGAGCCTTTGTCAGCAGCCAGGAAGAAAACAGTCGTATGGTTTGAAAAACAATTCGCACTGCAATGACAGCTTCTTGAGGAAATGACTGACGTTATTTAAAATACACAGTCAGGAATGGATGTCACCAGGGCTAAAATGCATGTGCCTCCTTGAACCAACCTGTTATCTCTAAGTATGTGAGTATTTGTGTGGAAGGATAATTTGGAACCTTTGTGAGTGATTTAATAAGTGTCTGAGTTTTGGTAAATACTACTTTTACATTTTTGATAATTCATTAAAGACACTGCAGTTACCCATATGGATTTTGTTATAATAGCCAGCACCATTTTTTATCTCCATCTTTAGCAGTGAAGATGCAATTAATCAAAGGCTTGACCTTGCATAACATTCACTATCACAATAAATAAAGTTCCAATTAAATCAAATGTTACTTAGAAGATTTGAAATAAATTAATGGAATATTAATTGGGAATTGTGACATCATTTTGCTTGAGGGACCAATTTTTTCTACCAAGAATGGTTATACTGAAGTTAGTAAATAAATCCAGGAACTCGAGTAAACACAGTAAAGCATTTATTGAAAGAATTAGCTGAATTGCCTTTTTACAAATAAAATCAACTTTTTCTTGTGATGCTCATTACTCATCTATGGGGGAGACTTTTGGTGGGGTGACTTATTCCTGTGTTCTAAGGATAAGTATTAAAATTCTATTTTTCGTATTTACTTTTACACTTGGTATAGTTGAGTGTCTAGGGTTTGGAAAAATCGGATTGGGCTGAGCCCTATTTGCTTTTAAGTAACAGCCCACTAGTGACATTTCAGTAATACAGGATGTTTCTTTTAGCTGCTGCGTACAATCCAGGCTGTGAATAGCATCCTTCTTTTCCCTTGGTCCAGGAAGCATCTTGCAACTGCAGCCTCTGCTTTCAGATGTCTTAGATCATTCTTCCCACTCAGATTCCAGGCCTTTGTAATCAGCTGAATTCATTAGTATATCACAACAGGCATGCTGGCCAAATATAATGATAGCATTTTCAACAGTGTAGAGCTGGACGGAATGATCCACTTAAAAGAGAAGGATTGTTTTTTATTTCCTCTTTCTGTTTTGGAAGTGCTTCTCTATTATTTTTTCTGTCAAAACCAGTATTTCAAATGCCTTTTTAGTTTGGCCTAAAACTATTCGGCAGAAAGGACTAAGGTGACTGGATCCTGAGTAGTGTGCTTTGAATTGCTCTTGACCGGAGATGCCAGGTTTTAGTAAAACTCTACCATACAACATATGTCAATACTGTTGCTTTCAAGACAGACTCTTACTAAAAGTTATGCAGTGAAGCAGTATGAATTATTGACAGACTAAACCCTTGTCTGTCACATGCCTCCTGCCCCAGGTGCCTATATCTGCAGATGTAATAGACTGGATCGATTCCTCTTTTTGCTCTCTCTGTCTTTCTTCATCTCCAAATGCAATTGATCACTGCCCAGCTACTGTCTTCACAGTGTGTCCCTCCAGTAGCCACCTTGTGCTTGGTTTGTCACCTTTAGCTGACATTATTGATTGCTATTTTTCTCAGTCTCTCTTTTAAAAGCTTGAACAGTATACAAAACCACGGAGAGCTTAAATAAGTCAAAAGGAAAGAACCCCTTTCTTTCATTCTTCACCCTCAAAAAGCACTTAAATGTGTGTGTGTTCTTGCCTCAGACAGATGTTATTTTTCCTTGACGTACCTCATTTTCTGGGAAAAACCCAACAGAATCTCATGTATTAACACTGGCAGCTTGCAGTCTTGTGTTTCTTCTCTGAGCCTACGGGGCATACCTTAGGGAGTTTGTGTTCCCTTCCAAGTGAGGCTTAGTGTGGTGCTTATTCCCTAGAGCCTGAAACGCTATTTAGTGAACAACCTCACGGCAGCTGTAAAGAGGAAAAAAAGTCTTGTACTGAGGGAGGCTGGGGATTTTTCGAGCTTGTAACTTTCTTGAATCTCACCTGCTGTTTTCAAAGTAACAAAGATGATTAGGAAAACTGGAAGAAAAGGTGATGTCTTGGATTTTGTCATATCCACCCATCAGTGCTCTATTCTCTTGCATGCTATCTAAAGGCTGACATCAAAATGGCAACTAATTAAAAATAAAAATGTTAGCATCTTTTGAACTTGAGTGATTCTTCAGAGATGAGAGAGGTAGCCATCCTCAATATTTTCATAGCTGCTTACTTTTAACTCTTAAGCCTGCTTGAAGTATGTTTGTGTTGTAAGTTAATATTGTTGGCAGATTTATTCTGAAATAAAGTACATCCACTAATTAGCTCACCTGCAGTGTTAGCTAAGGTGCTTTTTTTTTCCCTTTCCAGAGTCTATAATTTTTCCTTCTTACCTAGAAATTATGGCAAAATTCACCTCACAGTAACAGTAAGAAAAAAATTTTAAAAACAAACACACCCACCCCACCCCACCCAAAACCCCCAAACCCAAACAATAAAACAAAAACCAAAACAAACCAGCCTGGATTCTGATTCTCAGTTGGTGTGGATTCTGGTGACTTCACTGAGATCAACAGAGGTTCAGTTTGTTTTTTTTTTTCTTCTTAAGCTGATCATTAATATCCCTGTACTATTTTGATATAAGATACTGAATTGCTGCTATTCTTGCTCATAAGAGGAAAAATGTATCAAACTGAAATTAAGACAGGAAGTCCCCTTTAGTATAGGTTGACACAGAAGTTGGGATACTGCCTTTTGCTTCTTTAGGACCATTTTTCACTTAGTGGAAATGGTTTGTATGAATATAGTGGAATTTGTTTGGAATAGATAATCTGTTTCCTGTAATATACATTCTTGTCATATGAAGGGTGATTGCTTTTTCTTAATTTTTTTTTTCTTTCTTTCTCCAGTGTGCGTATGGTTCTCTTGCTACTGGCCTAATCATACACATAGATTTATTCAGTACTTTTCTTTTCAGGTGACTTCTACCCAATAGGAGTTCCAGTCCTCACAGGAGTTAGAGCTGAAGCAGTCCTGTGCAGCCATGCTGGACAGGTTGTTTACCGGTATACATTTTCATAGTATTTATCCAGGGTATTTTTGATTAAACGGAATCAATTAAGTTTACTGGGGAACTTTTCAAAAGCTGGAGAGATGTTCAAATGTGTTTCATGATATCCATCACAACTGTATTCTCCTTTATTCCTTATAGCTCCTAATTACTCTTGTTTCCTGGTGCTTTAAAATATTTGTAAACTATCTTCTTCCTCTCTCACTTCCCTGTTCTTGTAAGTATGTTGCCATGCTATATGTGTGTGTATATTGCTTCTTTTAATTATCCTTTATAATTAAGTCTAAGTTGCATATCTATAAATTTTGCCGTTCTTCTCTGGCTTCTCTGATTTACCAATTTCTTTGCACTAATGAGATACACAGAATATAAATAAGTTCAGAGTGCATTCATTCACACTAGACAAATGTAGAGAAAAACAGTACTTTTCTGTTTCTTATTCTATGCTCTACCTTTACAGTCTAAAATTGCCTCTCATATTTTTGGAGGTTAATTTTTTCTGTCTATTTTGCACGTGTCCTTACCAATGAATCTCATCTTGTTGATCCAGACAAATTTTGAATCTAGCTTCTGAAATTTCAGCATTGATCTTTCATCATTCTTGAACCTTAAACATCCTGGGTGCATCATGGCCAGTCCAAGCACTCAAGCATCATGAAATAAAATGAACCCACACTATTATCCTTTAATCTCCTCTTATATTGGGTTGTTATCTGAGCTACAGATTCAGGTTTTCCTCCCACAGCCATAACAGTAAGAAACTTTGCATTACTTTTAGATAAAAGCTGGCTCGGCCTAGAATCAAGTTCCACAGCTAGAGGCTTAGCTATTGAACCACTGTGATGGACACCCCGATGGATTTAATGTAACAGTGATACATTTCTAGGCTAGTTAAAAGTCTTTAGAGTATATTCTTCCTGTAGTGGTTAACTGGAAATGGATTGAAATCCTAGCATTGGAAAGTACAGCACTATTTACCCTGCTTACAGTTTCAATAAAGAAAAGAATGCCTTGTGTAAACTCTAGCAATTATCCTGTATATTTTATTTAAAAAAAATAATCCTATTTAGTCTATGTTGACTCTAAGCAGCAAGTAGTCAAGCCTGGATAGTTAAAATTATAGAGTGAAACGTGTAAATCCCAATTCAGTTGCTATGGCTTAGAAGCTTATCTGTACTGAAAAGAAAGAAGAGCAAATGAAAATGCTTTTATGAGAAAACAATGTTTAAGAAATATATTGATCCTAGTATTCTGCTAGACATCCTTTGTTTTAAGGTTTCTGGTAAACACAACTACTTTTTAAAAAAGCTTTTTGGGTATCCAATTAAGCAACAGTTGACGATTCTAAGGAAAAAAAAATTCTACCTTCTATATAGCAGCTGGCTCTTAAATACAGACCTGGAATTACTGTGATTTAGAAATAGGAACATGGGAGAGAAATCCTTCAAAAAGGAGAGGGCAAGTTGTTTCATTCCTTTGCATGTTTTGGAATTATTCTGGTTCAGATCCCTTGGTATTGAGGGTTCATTTTTTTTTTTTTTTCTTTTTCATTTATATCTATTTCCTCCTTAGCTCCTTAATACCTCCTCCTCACACATGCTTTGCTCATTTTCTTCCAAGCTGTATCTCTGTAGTCATGGTGGGGGCACTCCATATCAGTGCTGAGGGACAGTAGAGAGCTGGAATAGAATTTAGACCTTTTCCCTGAAGGAGGGATTACAGTATGATATCTAAAGCAAAATGGTTGTGCTCTAGATGGAGATACTGCCTATGCCTGGGAAATTTCCTTCGGTGCAATGTCCAGGGAAAGTATACATGTTCACATGAGATGTGTACCAGCTGCACTTATCCCACTGGATGATCTCAAGGTCCTTTGCAAATCTGTATTTCTGTCATCAATGAGCTTTGGGTTTTTACCCTAGTTTCCTCAGGAAGCAAAGGTAGAAGCAAGAGCTCAAGCATACGGTTAGATAGTAGAGAAATCTGCAAAGAGGAAAATCATGGGAAATCAGGATTCAGAAATTTTGCTGCTGAAGAAAATTTGATTCTTCCTATTGTGTTTGATCCTTAATTTTAGTCAGTTGGCTGAAACATAGTGAACTGACAGTTCCATTTTCAGCACCTACCTGGACACACTGAACACTTGATAAGAAATTAATGGATATGAGAGTATGAGGATGTAGTGATGTCTCTACATGCAAAGAGCAGAATGGCAAGACCAGAGGAACAGATTTTCCAGCAGCAGAAGAGAAAGTAACTGATGAGCATCTGGTTTTGTGCAGAAGTGCAAATCACTTTAACCTGCACTCTAATGTACTTTAACTGATGAAGAAAGAAGAATATTTATTTTAGGACTTCCCTTCAATCTCAGTTCTTCGGTCACCAGTAAATCTCATTTTAAAAAGAGGGTGGGTTTTATGAATTACTAGTTCTTGTCCTTTCATGGGTTTAGCACTTGTAAGGATGTACAGGCCAAAAGGCTCAGTAGCATTTTGGTTTTCACTTTAGGGTGAAATGTTGAATAAAGATTTCATTATCTTCAGTAGAGCAACGAATCATTTCAAACTTCTCTATTCTTTATGTTGAATTGTGCAATAAGTGAGCACTTGTGGATTTGAATAAAAATAAATGAATTTATGAGCTTGGATAAATATTAAGATGTTGTATCCCCCTGCTATTTCTTCTCAGTTGTCTGGAATGAAACTGAAGTTTGCACCCTCTGCATGCCAGCTGGCATTGTGGCTTCTCCTGTTTGTCCTTTATTAGGATATTTCCCATTTGTGTTTGATGTGTTGAGGCTCAGATAAAGTAAGCAAAGTATTCGAAGAGATGTCTATAATAGTGCTCCGACAATACTTCTGCTTTCTGTTTGGCACTGCTACATGATGAATATATGGATGTTTTCAAACTGGTGTCTTGAGTGATTTTTAGATGTGTCAATCTAAGAATGAACAAGAAATTTACCCAATGTGAATTATATTATGCTTTTTTTTTTCTTCAGTTGAGTTTAACTTCATGTTCTCTTAGAATATTTTACAACTTATTTAGGCTAGTTTTGATCAATCCAAGGTTTTTTATCAGAATATTTGGTTGACCATTGATCAGTATTCCAGATTATAATTTAAAATATTTTCATCCAATACAAAAAGAATTATAAGTCAGACTTTAGGCCCTAGCTACAGTTTTTACCTATATTAAAACTGGAATTTATCATTGCATTTGCTTTATATAAGCATTTGTGATAAAATAAAAAATGTATCTTACTAAGGATAGAGCTGAATGATTTTCCTGTTCTGTGAACATTTCTGAGATGTAAAAACTTTTCCTGCTCTGTAGGGGGGTGAACCTGACTCCATTCCAAATTTTCCATAAACCTCACCCCCTCGCAAAGACAGGAATTCTTGGGACCAGAGGTTACTCATTCTGTGAGGTAGGTAGCATTGATCCTGCCAGAGCCATTTCATAGCTGGCTGAACATTGTGCCACAGAGGATTTCTCTCTCTAGTGGGCTCCACTCATCTGCTCTAAGAAACCGGAGTTCAAGTCCTGAGGTTAAACAGGACTGAATATGGTCCCGATGCTAGGCCTTCTCCATCTGTTAAGATTCCCTTTAAAACTGATCTCCCTCCCGTTCTGCATTTAGTATTTCTCCTTGTTTGACCAGACATTCCATTCTGGATCCAAGGAACAATTTTCAATAAAAATGTCATCAAAACTTCTTCTATTAAATGAATTCTTCTATTAAAAATTATTTTATTGGAAAATAGCTGACCATCACTATTGTCCTCGGACATTAATTTTGGCATATGTAAATATCATTTAGTATTAAGCATATAGTGTAAACTGCCCCCTGCCTAATTGCCTCAAAAATTGGATTTTTTTTTTTCTTTTGTTTTTCTTTGCTTTTCAAACTTCTGTGATTTGGTGGTGGTTCTTCCACACTGCTGGCCATATGGAATATTCAGGAACAGTGAGTCTGTATCCACTGAAGGGCAGACGATCTTACCCTGGGGCTTAATCTGCAGTCTTGCAATCTGCCTGGTGGAGAGGTGTGACAGCAGATAATTACAGTTGCTCAGGTACAAACCACAGAACAAGTTATGGCTCAGTCGTGACTATTTTCTTGATCCTTTTTATGGTGGAAGTAGAAAAAAAGGAAGCAAGCTAATTCACATCAATTGGCTTGTCTCCTATCGTCTCCTGGCTGTCTACGCCAGAGGTTCTCATACTTTTTCCCTCAGTCCAACCTTTTACCTCGTGCTTGTTAATTCTAGCGACGAATATTCTCTCTCCTCCCTCCAAAGTCAAAAAACAAATTGTAGAGCTCAGCTATTCCTATACCCTGATACTGCTATGTAAGAGCCATGACATTCCAACTCTGAGCTCACTCACTGTTAAGAAATGCTTAGTAAAAAAGGAACAAACAAACAAACCACCCCAACCTTTCAACAAGAATAATCAGTAAGGTGAAATATTATATGGACAAGATTACTGAAGACACTGTAGGTGTATGACAGTGAAAAATGTAGCTAAATTGCAGAGTATAGAAGTTTAGACTGAACTTGGTGTAATGCAAAAGGTTAATAAGGTACAGAGTATAGCGAATATGCGCAGAGTGTAAGTATTTAAACTCAGCTGCTTCTAACTTTTTTAAACTAAGAGTGGCAGCATTAAAATAATCATCTTGACTGACAGCTGGAGTATGTTTCTATTTTTATATTTTCCCTAGAAACAGCACAAACCTGCAGTTTAATAAGCATTCCTTGATTAAACACTCACTGAGTGCCTGTTCTGCTGTAATGTGGGGCTAGACTGAGCAGAAGGCAGGCATACTCCTCATAATGGCTTTTTACGTTTGAAATGATTTAATTTGATTCAAGCATGGGATTCAGCAAGGCTGAACCTGCCAGTGTACATGTATTTGTAAGGACATGTTTTAGAATAGTAAGCGGGCTTGGTTGACCTCCTTGTCAGAGTCTCCAAGAAGCAATCCGCTCAGGAATATGCTCTTACAATGCCAAAGTTACAAGGATGTCCTGCAGTGGGCTGGTATGTTATGCTACACTTGCACATATTACAACTCTGTACACACTCATACTGCTCTGTACATACTCATGTACATACTTTAATTCATTGGTGCCAACCCTTCTCTGTACAAGTGGAGTAGTTCAAAGATTCTGAATGAAAATCTCTTTTGTAATATGTAGTGTTATTTAAACAGTTCCTCCTGCAACAGACACTTAACCATTGTCAGTGATGTTAAAACTGTTGTAATTCTTGGTGCCAGGGACGTGCAAAAGGGAGCTGTGCTACTGTTTTAGAATCGTACAAGAGCTTAATGCATTCCCAGTTAGCTGTTCTATACCCCTGGCAAATTATGCCTGGCCCTGGAGAGGTAAAGGAAGATATGAAATTCTTGCATTGTTGTAAAAACACTCATAGAAGCACATGCTTTAAAAAATATTTAAGCAAAGGCAAAAATAAACATCATAAAGGTGTAAATTTTGGAGGTAACCTATTTTTAAGTAAGTCTGTTATAAAATTTAGTCCAGATTCTGGATACCTTATTCAGACTGCTGAGTATTTATTCATTTCAGTAATCCTATTGTCTTAAATGTGTACTCCCTCATGAAATGAGATTGTGGAGGTTATCTAAATTGTAGCTGACAGAAAGTATTCACCTTCCCAGATGCTTGAAAGTCTGGGCACTTGAGTAACTAGGGGCAGAGGGAAGGATGTCTACATGCTTGTCTGTGGAATAAAATGTTCTGCTGGGTCTGAGCTGTGGGAGAAAAAAGATGGTAACCTAAATTAATTGGATTAGAGTAAAATCCTGATAGTTTGTACTTTTGCATAAGTTAGCCATCTGAGCTGCAAAGGACATTTGACTGCAGCTGAATTTGTGCTGGAAAAGACATTGTCTGCCTGCCTTCATATTTTACCACTGGTAAACTAACTTCAGTTAAATTTGCACAGCTTTTTTCCTTGTTTAGATAATTTTAGTATTACAATACTGCACGTGTGACCGGAAGTTAGGCTGAATACATTACACAATTGCTTGAGTAACTGGAGAATTACAAAGGGAGACAAAATCCTTGCTGATGATGCTGACTTTTCACGACACATTTGTGTATTATATCTGACTGGATACATTTTTGCTGGAAATTTTTTTGCTATTTAATTTTGAGTAGTCTTGCAACTGAGATGAAACTACTGGGTGAAATATCTATGTGAAGGCATGCATGGAAACACTATCCTTTCTCAACCATCTTTGGGATCACCCAGAGTAATGCTGCTTTTTTTCCTATTCTGACAAGCTGGGTGAGATTCTGCTACTGCCAGGCAGAATGAGAACATTTCCTCCTCTAGTGTCAACTCTGAAAGTATTGGGTCCAAATGAGGCTGTGGCAAAGCAGCTGGAGACTCATGGTAAAATGGAGTTTTATTAATTTTTAACATTTTCCTTTCTTCTGTGGTAGCATCTTCAAAATAATCTTTCCCTCAAGATGTACTCTATATACTCCTGATTTTACTTTACCTTACCTATAAGCTACCTATAAGAAAAAGCCATCCTTTTTCTCTATCTTATTGCATATAAATATTTTTCCTATCAGATATATCAGATTACTTAATTCTATACTTCCAAGTCCAGTTTGTTGACAAACATATGCCCATAATCCTGGAGCTCTAAGAATTCTCTTGGGCTTCTTTGAATTGCACACAGTTAATTACACCATTGGCCTATATTAGTTTTAAAAAAGCAATGGCCCAGGAGCAATTACAACATTAACTTTTAGCAGGATAATAAACTTGCAATGACACAGTCAATAACTACACTTTCACATAGTATGTAATGTGTTATGTGAATTAAAAGTATTTTTCAGTTAATAAAAGTTGTGTAAAGCAAGCTTTTATCCATTAATCTTAAATGAGCAGCTAAATCTCAGAGTAACACCTACTAGATGCTACAAAAGAAGTATTAAATAAAAAGGTTGTTTTTAACTTCAATTTGGTTAAATCTTTACTTTAAGGAATACTTAATTGCTCTTGGAACAATACTTTTTTCTAAAAGGATAACAAACTCCTTTCATCCTGCCACAATAGAAATATTTAAGACTCACTTTTTATTTATGTCTAGATAAAGCAAATTCACTAAACTATCAAGTTTAAATATTTCATCTGATGATACCACAATACCATTTGTATTTTCATAAAACAGCCTTGACAAAGAACAAAAGAACTATTTTATGATACTGAAAAAATTCCATCTTTTTTGGAACCCTATATTTAAAATGGCTAAAACCAGATGTCTTAAAGGAAGCTTAAGCCTCCTGTTTCTAATTCCCAGGTGCTAAACTGGCCATTTCTTTAATATTTTCCAGAGCATTGTCCTGCAGTTAGAAAGCTGGGGAACTACTTTTTGTAATTTTAACCAAGTTAACCCTGGTTCTGGTCTTCCTTATTCATTACGTACAATATATACGCACATTAGTGTGTAGCTATATTTTCCCCTACAATATATCTGTGGACCTTTCACCACAGAACTGGACCAGAAAGAGCAGTGGCAAAGCTGCTGGTAATTCTCTTTTGTCTATGAAACCAGATACTGCAGTCAATTGCATACATCCTGCAGTTACTGTGAACCTAAGAGTGCTCTGCATCTGTTAGAATATTCTTTGCATGTGGCAAACGGAATTTGCAAACTTTGTGGGTTTTCTTTCCCCCCCCCGAGGCCAAGGAAAAGAGAAGTGATTATTTCATAATCCCTCATGGAGTGTAGAATGATCAAATTTATGTGCAATTAAACATGAATGTTCTGTTTAATTCTGTAATAGCAAGCTAGCTTTGGAGATTGGATGTTTTAGACTACATTTAGTCCAGAAGACTGTCAGATGGGAAGGCAGCATGACAATGAAGGCAATCACCATAAGTGTGCTGACTGATCAAAGTCAGGTATAAGTCAAATTGAATTCCATAAAGCCTCACTTTGTAAAATGTTTTGAGGTTTCATGAAATTACATTTTAAAAATTCAGGCTTACAAGCAGGATAACTGGTATTCAGGTCCTCTTTGGATAAAGTATTTTTCCAGTAACAATGTATTTGACAGAGGTATTTATAGTAGGCTTGACTTTGCAACTGTAGTAAAATACCAACATTCTCGTTCTCTCTTTTTAAAGAATTTTATGCTGGGTGCACACTGCATGATTGTTTCTTAATCGCTAATGGACCTGAGGGCCTGATTGGTTGCAGTTGCATTAAAATAAATCCATACTCACCTTATTGAAGGCAAAAGGGCAGACTGGGTTGTTGCTGGACAGCACTTCCCTGTGTCTCAGGACAAAGGTGTAACTAGTTTGCTCTGAAGCACTTCTACTTTTAATCCCCAGGGAAAGTAATTACTGGATGACCCTGGGTGAGGAGATGGTGAAGACATTTTTCCCAATATCCTACTGAATTGCTTCAATTTACAGGCAAGTTCTAAGGATACACACATAAAGGATCCTGCACGTAGTTACCTGGGGAAAGGGGAACAAATAAGTTGACTGTTGTGAGGAAAGCAGTTGAAAGGCAGCGTTAGACCTGGCCTCGTCCTTACGCTGTGTCTGCTGCGTTACCACATTTGCTATCAACTGCATTTGTGAAAAGAGGTTGGAACCAGAATCAGTCACTGACTCAGAAACCTAGTAAGGTTTGATAAATCATTGTCAATACTTTGTATGATCTGTTCATTTGTTTCTGTAAGTTGAATAACATTAGTTTTTGGTATGCAAGCATTCTGAACAACTTTACACATTTTTTTTTAATTACCGATTTTGCCCTTCTTTGCACACAGTAGAAAAAACAATGTTAAGCTAAGAGTGCCTTAGTTACCTCTGCAGTGCACAGTAATGTGCACGTTAATACGCACTTATTTTGTTTGGTGTGGAGACACACAGAAGATAGCTACAAAGCCCAGGGTTCATAGGGTTCTGGTGTATTTAAACACTGTCCCAAATTATACTAGTGGTAAAGGTACTCCATAAAAACTTCTAATGCAGATTCCTTGTGACTGAACCTTTACTAGAGGATTTTCTACAGAAGGGGTTAGTTTGTACCAGGTTAGTTGCACCATTTAAGAACAGTGATATATTGTATATTGTCAAACAATGGAAGGAAGATGAAAAGATAATTTTAAGTTGTGATGTGTTTGGGGTTTGTTTCGGTTTGGTTTGGTTTTCTTTTTAAACTAGGATAACCATGCTTTCCATTTATTTGGAAGGTATAGAGAGAAATTCTCTACTGCAGAGCAGCAAAACTTACCTGTATTGTATCACAGGTATTTTTATTTAATTTGTAAGACACATTCCCTTGTTCTTATCCTGCCTCAGATAGGTCAGGTGTGGTATCTCTCTTTCAAAAACAGGCTATTGTTTACTTTACTTGGTAATTATAGTTTTCAACAACAAAAATATTTGCTAATATAGCTAACACCAATCTGTTATAGCATTAAACTCATTGGCCTTTTCCTCTTGACATTTAACCATCAAACAAGTCCGTAACTATTATTGATTATTTAATAATGGCTTAGAAATTGTGACCCGATTTACAATGCGTCAACAGTTTCCCATTTGATTTTCCCTAAGTAAAAAGTAAAACAAACAAATCACCAGTTTAAAAAATTTCACTTATTAAATTTGTATATACAGCACTTTCACTGAAACGGTTGTGACAGGGAATCTAGCGAGAGAAATCAAGGTTGCTGGAGGGTCAACAGAAGATGTAATTCAGCCACTCTGGGCAGCCAAGTCCGGTTTGGTTTTATACAGAGCAGGACAGCACTATGAGAGTTAATTTAGAGGATGATGCATGTTAGCTTTCAGTTGTGTCTGAAATGGCTCAGTTTAGGGAAGGACTGCCAGAAACTTCTTGTTTGATTATGCGTGAATCAATCTCTTTTCTTCTTCCGTGTTCAGATGTAAAAATGAAGGCAATAATATGACGCGTCTCCCGTTACTGTGCTGCTTTGTCATGTTGTACACCTATAGTTGTTTTCTAGTGTGTGTTTACATGTGCATTTAGCACAACACGGTTCTATCTCATGTGGGCAGGGTTTTGAAGCAAAAAAAGAAATACCCTTAAATCTAATTATCTTTTAGCTATTGTCAGGGTGTCTGATGAAAAATAATCAATATGGTTGTCTATATTTTAACTTTACCCAGCTAATATGAGGTAAGCATTCTCCAGTGGTCTTTCTGCTATTGATAATCAACTTCCTGATTATAATCACATGAAGGATGAATGCATTTATCAGTCATGCTAAAATGTGCTTTGATTGTCATTAACCCTCTACAGCAGGGTGATTGTGTTTGTGTAGCAGGTTGTGTGACCTGCTGGCTCTTTCTAGTGTGGTGAAAAGATAGGCAGAAAATATCAGCTCCGAGAGGACTGATGAATATTCTGAAGAATTTGCAAAAACCTTTTATCAGACATTTTGCTGAATTGTGTTGGTATTTTCTGGCACAAATATACTTTATAAGAAAGTATTAAATATTATACTGGATATCTAGTCTGGCTACAAAACTAGAATATCTGCAAATATAGGAAGTATTATGATGATAACACAGTTATTCTGCCTTACGTGTTCTGTTTATGTTCTTATGATGGTGTGAAGCAAGCCTGTTCCACAAGAAGGAAATCTACATACTTAAACAAAGAGCTTAGAAAGTAGAACCTTTGGATACCTCTTTTAGTGAATGACATTTCATGTTTTGCTACGGTAGTTCCCAGCATGAAAATCAACAATGAATGAACGAAAGAATGAATGTAGCCATATTCTCTTTTTGTATCATTGAAAAGAAACAGTCACTGGAAACAGCAGCACCTTTATTTCTTCAATACATTAAGCAGACTTCAAAAGCAAGTACGATTCTTTTTTTTCCTAAACCAAAGCTTCTAACTCTATTGGAAGAAGCTTTCTTCTATTTTAGGACTTTTTCTCAGTTACAGGGCCATTAATATGTTATCTAAACCTTGTACTGCACATGAAGATAAAGACTACCAAATCAGGTCCAGGTGATAAGCCAGCTACTGTCTTTGATACCAGTGAATTCCTAAAGCACCCTGTATAAAAGATATGTAACGCTTCCTGGACTTAGCATCCTGTTTAACTGGGAAATTTGTGTAGGACAGCTGCTTAGTCTGTTTCTCGGTGAAACAGGTGATCGATGTCCTGGTGCCTAGATATAAACCAGGAATATCAGCAGATTTGCAGGAGGAATCATTAGGAGGGGAGCTGAAAGTGAGAAGAAAGAGAAGAGGGAGCTGCCCTGGGAGGAGAATGAGAAATCAGTGGAACATGAATGGGTGTCAGGTATTAGGTGGAGCTTTTTGTCAGGGATAATTTTACAGGGAGAAAAATGGCAGAAAGGGAGGTAATGTATGTAAAACGTGCAGCATCATTCACAACTTGAAGGCTGAAACAAATGATCAAGTCACATTTCTTGTTTTACCTAAGCAATTTATTCGTCACTGCCTTGTTTGAGTGTGCTTAAGAAAACACTAGTATATCATCAGCCACAATAAATGAGGTACCATAAGAATACTTTTGGATATCCTAAATACAAAATTATTGAACCAAATTCTGGGTTCCAAACAATCTTTGGAACATGTTTAAATCAGGTGAAGCCACCAGAAAACCAAAACAAAAATAAAAGTGCAAATTGTTGTGAAGTATATTGCTCTGAGGCTATATCAAGTATTTTGATATTTATTCGGTAGCATTTTGCTGTATGATTTCCGGCTTTTCTGTGAGTCTTATCTTAAAAATTCCATTTATTCAAGGGTTCTGTTTGTTATCAGGCTGTTCTGTGAGAGTTTATCCTATTGCTCCCTAAAGATCAAATTTAAGCATGAAAAGAATTGCTTGCTGTTTCTGGAGTGTTAAGGTTTTATACAAAATTCTTGTAATTTGTTTTCTTTCCTATGCTTAAAAACACCACAATCTGCCTGACAGATGTGCTGAGAATAAAGTTGATATAAAAGTAGGAAAATATTTGCTAGGACCATGCGAGTTTGATAAAGTGAAACTTATGTGTCCACTTTTTCTCACCACCACTTTTTCTTACTGATTACCCATAAGCCACCAGGCTCAATGGTCTGAAATTGCCTTTCCCTCCCATTAGTAAAGCAGGATCTTCCAGTTCAGTATGCATCTCTCTCACATAATAAGATAGGTACAATTTACTATAGTGTCTCAAAAGGCATTAAACTCATTAGCAAAATATACAAAGCGTGTTATTTAGCAAAATAAACATAATTTTGGAGTTTGTTTCAGCCATCAGCCAGTAACATGAATGTAGTGTACAGGAACTGCACTGTACACTTTTGCACAGTCTTTCACATTTCAAAAACAATCTGAACCCTACCAGAGAAGCAAGATATACACTAAATATGCATGGTGCATATAATTAATAATGGCAAGTGCATGGCTCTGCTAGCCACATCTCCATTGGTATCCCATGCAGGAGCTCTGAGTTGCACTCTGTGCATGCTGTTTATCACACTCACCACGCCTCCAGCATGGCACTTAGCTCATAAACTTTCAGGCCATTGCCTGTCCTTGGCTTGTCTACACCACGCAGAGTTCAACAGAGAGAACAATGTCTAATTTCACTATCACCTATGGATGTCTCCTAAGGAATGGGCATCTGGGCCTCTGGAAGAGCAGGCTGCTCTTTCGCATACATCTTTTCATCATATTATACATGTATTTAAAGAGGAAAAGTTCAAATACTTCTATACACCTTCTACTTTTTTTAATCACTGCCTTATTTGATCTCTTTTAGGTGTATTCACAAGGTATCTTCAGCATAGCTATAGAGCAGTTTGTACTTCTACACAATATAGCAGTGCCACTTAGTTACAAGCTCAGATTTTGCAAATAGAACCATTAGTATTGCTATTTAGTATTGCATCTCCTGATAAGGCTTAGTAGCAATGCCATGCTGATGTGTGTCTACTTCTCTAGCGTCTATCTCATTTGGCTCTGGCTTAGGGCCGTCTGCACCATGCAGTGTTGCACAGTATTTTTATATCACTACTGCACAGTAATTGTATTACTAGCTGATGAAGCCATCCATCATTAAAAATGCAAGCTTTCTTATTTCTATTTAGGGAACAAACTTCCATTCAAAAATCCTTATACAGCTTCATTTTATAAAGTTTTTCAATACACTGTATCACATGTATGAGATGTGTAGTATAAGAACTTCTGCTTCCAAAGCCAGACAATCTTCTGCACAATTTCTAAAATGTATTCCAAAATGACGAATAATTTTGCAGACCTTCATGAAAAAAATTAACATTAATACTGAACGATAGGTCAATATCCATCTCATCAGTATATTTGCTGAATTTCACTTCAGCATGCTTTAGAGAGCAATTTACTAGTAATTTCAAGTAAATTTTAGCTAGAAAATAATTTGCTCCTATTTATGTTATAAAAATTAAAAAAGCAAAGAGCATCATTGTAGTATTATATTGCAAATAATGCTATTGCTTTACAGGGCCTCCTACTTTTCTTCTCAATGCCCTTTCTACTGTTTTGTGCTAGTTACCTTTCGGTTCCAGTAATAAAAGATGATTAATTAATTAGTGCAAATGTATGATAATTATTGTCAGATGAAATAAACATAAAACACAAATGGTTTATAACTAATCAATAATTATGTACTATGCTCAATCTTCAATATGCAGGGCATGTCTAAATAGCGTCATTATAATGAAAATCAAATTATTGCACAGCTGTGTTGATTATGGAGCACCATTATAACTTTTATTCTCTTCATTTGGTTCCTGCTTAAGTCATGCTTTTGTGCCCGCTTCTTAATACTGGAAAATGTCTCTCTCTTCTGTGCATTGATTTATAGTTAATATTGAGGCATAAAATTTCCTATTATTGTGGCTTTCTCAAGGTCTTTCACAGGTATTATACAGACAGGCTCCAAATTCTTTCACTGCAATAATATGGAAGCATGGAAGCAATATGGAAGATTAAAGACAAACTTAAATGATATATGTCCCTGTGTTTGGATTTAATCTCTGCCTGAAGATATTTTGACCTAAATTACCAAATATATTGCAGTTTCATAAGAGGCAGCTGCAGCTAGCTCATTCTGAACTACTCAGATTTAACTTCATGGAATATGGAACAGGTAAAATTATTTATGACCCATTCAGTCTCCTGTTCTTGCTTTGGATTGAAAAGAAGTCTATACATTTGTATTTATATGCCATTTGATTATTCTCTTGCTTTGCCTAAAGAATGAGAGAAAAAAAAAAAAGGGTGATTAATATTTGACAAATCTCCAAAACTAAAATACTGTAGGAGTGAAATATTTGTGATATGTTCTTTTTGGCATATGTTCAAGTTTGTATACAAAGTTTAAGACATTCTCCGATGAAAACACTACTGAAATATGCTATCATTTGAAATCCAAGCCTTGTTCTGGACTTGAAGCTTGCTTGCAAATGGTCTCTTACTTTATAATGAGGAATCTACACCATAGCACTTCAGTAAAAAACCCTTAAGACCAGGATGAATTTCGGTGTTCATATACCTTCACTGTTTGACATGCAAGCATGAGAAATAACATTATTCTTCTAGGCATTGCTTTTAAACTACTATGAATGAAAATACTGAACTTGTTATTTCTAAGGTATATAGAATAATTATAGTACAGAATGCCAAAAGATCTTGTGTTTTCCTGAGAGCTGACCATTGAAAATGACAGTTAATACTTTCTGTGAGAATAAACAGGTGACACTAATCATTTGGGCTGAAAGGAATCAGTAAAATCAACAGTTTGGCTCCCATTCTGCCCAGCACATTTGCCTTGGACATGGTAATCCTAACCTCCCTTAAAAATTGTGGCTAAGGTGGTGGTTATTTACCTAATGGGTGATTTTTTTTCATAGAGCTTAATGAATGAGGCAGTTTCCCACTTAGTATCTGTTTGTAGGCTGCGCTGTCTCTGACTAGAACTGAAATTCATGTGTACTGATCTAGGTGGTAAAAATATTAGGAAACAATGTATTACTAGAGAGCTTTCCAGACATACAAGCTTTAGAATTGCTATTGGCAAATGTTGCTAACATTTTTAAGACACAAAAGTGATTCTTTTACTGTTTTCAAGTGGGAGAAAAAGAAAAATGAAAAGCCCAAATCCAGATTATTGCTCTTCCTTAGGTTAAGTGTTTGCAGAGAACGGCCCTGCTTAGCTTATTTTGTAACACAAATACTACATCTTTCCCTTGGCCTTATCCTGTTGCTTTGTAGTGAATAAAACTGTTGAGGTTGATGTTGATATTGATCTGGCTCCTCTACAATTAAAATGTCTCAGAAGTGTGGTTGTGGAAAGGCCTCTGCTGTAAAAGTTGAACATTGAATTTTCTTCCAGAGTAAATTTTATTTTAATTCAATTATTCAAAAGCTATCCAGTGGGGAACAGATTAATCTGTTGAGGTCTCCAACAACCAAGGCTGCCAATGTTCTCTGTACTATATCCACTGACCTTTGGTGGGTGTTTTGCCTGGAATTCTCTTTTGTCCCTTTCTGGCATTTTCATTTAGATTTCGGTTCAGACTTTCTGCCTTTCTGCCTTGTTTAATGTTCCGTTCCTTTGATTGTCTGGAGACAAACTTTGGTACATGTCTGCAGTGAGGCTCAAGCTCACAAGTGTGGATGCTTGGAGAGATGCCTTCATGGGCCCATAACAAATACCAGTGTGTTGCTTTTTACTTGAATGCATTCCAATACAGACTTGTTGCTAGTCAAGTGGCACCTCACTAGCAGAGTCCTGAGCAGCAGGCAGCGGGCTTCAGCAGCATTTCCATCTCATTCTGCGTGTCTCAGGATTTCCTTCATGACTCCTTACAGTTTCATCATGTGTCCCTTATTTTGTGGTCATTCTCTCCTGAGGTTTCAAATGGGTAGCTAATTTGCCCACCAGTTTGAGCCTTAAAAAAATTATGACAGAGATGTGCCTAACTTGATTCAGTTAGTTTTCTCTGCCATTTTTAAAAATAGAAATGAAGACAGCTCCTATGGAAGGTATAAATCAAATATGCTTTATTTATGTCTAACTTGTTAATTTAAGTAAAGTAACTTAATTTAGGAAATAAATTGAATGAAGAAAATGAAGAAACTATGCTACCTGAGTAATTAATTGTGTAAATAATTAATTTTAGCATAGAATTGCGTATATTAATACGCTATCATGTATTCTATTATACACAAGATTGAGATAAATGATTTGGTAATAACTTTCTGAAAATAAGCATCTATATGGATTTAAGCAACATCAGTTAAAAAACCAAGATGACTAGAAGGCAAAAACTAGCACTGTTAGAAAGAACTGTTCAGTCTTGAATAGACCAGATGCCAGCCAGGTGCCAGGAAGTGTCTCTGTGTAGGCATACGTGTCTGCCATAAGACTTTAATCCCAGAAGTGATGTTATGAGTATCTTCTCTGATCTCACGTACCAAATCACCTGGAGAATTCCCTTTAAGTATTCTTGCAGAATTTGGGCCTTAAACTGTAGTAAGATGCAGGAGATGTTGGAAGTCCCTGCATCATACTTTGCAGAATTTTTTGATTTTGCCATACTACATTAGAGGCACATTATATTGGTCATTGAAAAAACAAGCAAACCTATGGTTGAGGATAAAAGCACGTTATGACAGTTTCGGACAAAAGGATCAGGACAGGTTAAAGATCAGCATTCATAAATCCTTTATTAGACTCAATTCCTGTACTTTAGTTGAAGCAATAATTGTATTTGTAAGCAATTTACTTGAAATTAGGGATATATACATTATTCTGAATTTATTAATTTTAAATATTTGACTAATTTATTGTCAAGCAAAACCAAATATACTTACAGAGAAGTACCAAATTCCACATTAAATTCAAATCACTCAATTATCGTAATTAGTAATAGTTTTACTTAAGAGTGCAGAGTGCTAAGCAAACCTGTATAAGTTACAAGGCAGACAAATGTCTAACCAGGGATTCTATGATTGTAGAAATTGTGGGTGAAGCATCAGTGGTGTTAGAGATGAGGCTATATTCCAGATACCTATATGTAATTTTCTAGTTGTCTTTTTGTGCTTAATATTTGTTTTATATTTACCCTGGAATTTACAAATGTTCTTAAAGGAATTTACTGTTCAGCTGAAATAAGTTACAGATAGTCAAGAGTTCAAGAACGAGCAGTATTTCTTTAAAAAATGCTGAATAGTCCTGACTGAATTGCATTCGCCAGGCAAGCATCTATTGAAAACCAGTCTGCTTTCTAACAAACTCACCTGGCAAGCTGCTGTAGGTTTCCTGGAGCTGCAATACTGAAGCAGCTCTACAATTTGGGCTGCAAGGGCCAGGTATTGTGCGTTTGTGCAGCCTCATCATGCAGAAATGCTAGAAGCCTGAAAGTCCTGGGAACTGACTTTATTCCCAGCTCCTCCGCATATACTGTGGAAGTGTTTGGAAGAATCCCAACTGGAACTTTGGCTCTCACATAACATCAGCTCTTGAAACTACAGCAGCAGGCTCTGGGCAGTCTGACGAATGCCCAGTCATCAAAGTCTGCATGTTTTATTTCATTTAGGAAATAGTGGATTGACACAGTTAGGCATTTTGTGCAGATGTGTATTTTAAAGTTCTTTCCCTTTCATTCAGGGCACAACAAATCTTCTAGTAAAGTCTGTGTTTAACCACAAAAAGGGAAATTTGAATTTTTGATCAGCTCCAGCTCTCCTGGGATGTTCAGAGTTCCTAATATTATGCTCTTTGTAAAGGCATGGATCTGACCATGGAAATGCAAGTAGTGCAGTGAATTAAATGGATGAAGTAACAGCCTAGACTTCTTGAGTCTATGAAATCGAATCTGTAGGACTTATTTTATTTTACTTTCAGCTCCTAGCCTTTCTTCTGATTTGAATCAGGTTTGGATCATCAAATCCCTTCCCTTGAAACACAAAACTATCAAACAATATAAAATCTTATACCGTTGCAGGCCCCTTATTATATTCTCCTTTTCAGAAATGTAAATAATTCCATCTTTAAAGCAGGCAAGGTTTTCCTTCTGATACTCTAAATGGAAGACAGTTCCAGGATGTTTCTGCTCTCATGGTTAAAAACCTACCACTAATTCCAACTCTAGATGTAATGGCCAGTGTACAGTCATTTTTTTCATGGCCCAGCATTGCCTCTTAGTTATCGTATAGTCTCTCTAAAGGTACCTACACCTTGATACATTTGTGGACTTCATCATGTTTTTGCCTCCTGGACTGGTGCCAAACTGACTACATATAGAGAACAGCGAAGCAAGTTGTACTAAAAAGTGCATAAAATAAACTGAGAAAATGGAATTTTTTTTTTTTTTTTTTTCTTTTCTTCCATGAATCTTTGCCTGAAACTGCTCTTAGATAATTTCAGGCATTATCAAAAACACTATTAGATAGAAACATTTTATCTTTGAATGTGATTTTTTTTTGTTTTTTTTGATTGACAACTATGCTTTAAAAGTGCTGTTTAAGCAGCCCCAGCACATACTTTCCTAACATCTTACCTTTCCATAGGGCTGTATCTCTTACCCTTTTATGTTTACAGTGCTGTTTTGACAGTTAATCCATTTTCCTTTTTATGTCTGATACTTCTTGAGAAAAAAGGTCTCTCTGAAAATGCTCATTTTCTTGCCCTGTATTTCTCACACTGCCTCTTACCTCTTCGGTCTGTCCCTCTTCTGAGAGGAGCCCTGGAGGAGCTGTTTTTGCGGCATGTTCCAAGTGGTATCATTTCTGATGAAGGGATCTATTCCGAACTCGGCGCTTCATTTCAGCAGTTCTGCTATGAATTCATGCTTGTAAAAACATGTATTTCCTGCTGGCTTGCAGGCTGAAATTTCCATATACTCTTCAGAGCAAACCTAACAGATGACATTAATGCTTTGTCTGAATGATAAGTTAGCCTGCTGGATAGCTAAAGGCCACATCCTCAGCTAGGATACAGTGGCATAGCTCTATTTGAAGTCAATGGAGCTGTGACATTTCACATCAGTTGGAAATTTCTCCTATGCGTTTTAAGGGCTTTTGTGTGAATCTTCCTGCCTTGTTAGTATGTCTCACGTAGTGTGAAGCAGACCCATTGGAGATGGTAATTTTATGTGCTGAATAAGATATTACCTAGTGTGAGTTGGGGTATTTTGTTAAAGGAGGTGGAGAAGATACATACAGCCCAAAGCGCTTCTGTTCACCTTAGAAATTCATCTAGTATACAGATTTGTTCCAACAAGGCTATGTTGGTTAGGGATATCACAAGACATGGTTTATAATTAATAATGATTTTCTCTCTAATCCTTCACTTTAACATAGGCTGTGCAAATTTGGCATGTTTTTTTCTTTTAATCCATTTAGTTTTGATTTCAGTGTCCATGTTAATCTGTGTCTAAGAGCAGCAGGTGTGGATGTCCTTGGGAATGTTAGAACTTCAGCTCATCAAGTTTCCTATGATGCCTGAGAGACACTCCTTGTTTTGTTAAGTTCATCCTTTGTACTACCTTTTAAACAATACATTTTCATATTTCTTCTCTCTGTATGGTTATACAGAGGGCTGGGGAGATGTAAGAAAGTCCTGCAACTTTCTCCATAATGCTTCTGGCTCAGAAATCTGAGAGAGGTATATAACTCTGTTATATTTGTATATGTTCAGAGTTTGCCAGCGACCTCGCTGCCCTGTATTAGGACCCAGGGAGAAGAAAATAAGCCTGAAGGAAAGGGAGACAATACAAGCTTAAATAAACAACATCTAGTCTTCTCATTTGCTTCCAGTAATGATAAAAAGACATTGTTGTGCATATTTCAGTGAAGTTACTCTTGCTTCACAATGAAAGGCAGAGAAATATTTATGCAATGAAAAAAGATTGTTCAGAGAACAGCTTATGTTTACTAGAAACATTAAGAGTACAACTTACATTTCTGTAGGTCAGCCATAAGCAACGTAGATTTTATTTCCTCTTTGTATAATAAATAAGCTCTTGGACATTACAGAAATGTTTATTAGTTGTGTTGGATTTAGAAATATTTCTGGTTTGGATTGGTAAACCACCAGTGGGTAGAAATTCCTGAACAAGAGAGAGAGATATGGATGACTCTGTGCTGTTAGAGTGGTTTTTACACTATTGAAAGAAATATATGTCTCTTTTCCTAAACAGAAAATATCTTGAAACAGAACTTCTCAAACATAACTACCTGGCCACCAGTGCCTGGAACAAATAAATTTATGACCTAGATGAAGGGAGGAGACAATTGTGCATCCATGTGATAACAGTGAGATCTGACACATGGTGATATGAATGCAAGAGTAATGCTGTACAAAATGTTGCTAATGGGGGATAAAGGCGAGCATAGGAAAGAGATAAAGTTATACTTTTAAAAATGGTCTTTTAATTAATTTTTTTGTGTGTGAAATTACTTTCATGTGTGTATGTATAAGAAACATATAATAAAGGAAAAGCAAGACCTTGTCACTGAAATGTATGCACTCCATTATTAATTTTGTATTGATATGCATACATTTACACACACACGCAAATCTATGTTAGTTATTCAGGTTGCATAGAACATTCAGAATAGGTGGCAATAAACCAAACCAACATACTTGGAAACTGTATAGTAGTTTGGATTCATTTTATTGAAAGTGTTTCTTGAATGTATAATGCTCTTTTGCATATAAATAAGATTAGAGTCATGATTCTCTGTTTTGGCTATCGAGAGTGGATGTGTGTGTGAAATGTAAGTTACTCCTTATCAGAACACCGTCAGTTTTGATTTTTAAGGTATGCCTGAAGCCATCCAATTTTGATGGAAGGTTTTAATATTCTCTTGGGGTTTTTTATTTAAAGGCTGTAAGAACAACATAACATAATGCTAGCATTATCAGAGCAGTAAAGAGACTTTCAGTGAGATTGTTCTAACTGTCTCCAAACCCTACACCCATTATGACTTTTTTAGATATCAACAGTGAAATCTACACTTGATGAAAGTGAGCAGCTTGACTGTAGAAAAGAAAACCAAAGAATAGCATCAGCTAAACTAATCTTGTGCATTGTAGCTTGTAAGTATTGCCGGACTAGAACAGGTCTTTAACACAAACAGTATTAAAGGGGAAAGTGAATTAAATGAAAGTAGTTATGGAGTAATAATTTTAATGAGTAACCAAGAAGGAAAATTATGCCACTTTGGCCAGTTCAAATATTCTTGAAAGTAGCATCAACACTGTCTGTTAACTATATGTTAACTATATGTTCAAAGAGGCCATGATTAAAACAGATTAAGTAAGATGAAAAAAATACATGAATAAGAAATGTGTCATCAGCACACAGGGGTAATGTGGCTATGTGATGAAGTCATTGATACGTAGTCAGATTTGATTAATGCAAAAACATATGATTGAAATGTCAGATCAGAATCAAGAAGAATTTCTGAGCTCCTTGCACAGAAGGAATATATTATGAGACAATGAAAACAGAGTAGGTGCTTTAGTCTGCTGTCTGAGTAATTTTTTTTTTTTTTTTTCCCCTGGGGTATTGGCTGTGCAAAATTAGCAGACGTGTATTCTTATCTCTACTGTGACCTTATAATATAAGGATTCATTTTGAAATAGTATTTCTGATGCTGGAACAATATAGAAATTCAGGATCTTGCACATAGATTGAATTGCTTATCAGAAAATATACACATCAAAACAAGTTTGAAAATAAAGGGTACCTATGTGCAGAGCCTTGTAGAGGCCAATATTTTTATTTAGGAAAACAGTTACTCTACTCAGAATGAAACATTAATACAAGGCTAGTTGTCAGTTTATAAGTAATACTAGTACAGTTAGTAGTATCTTGAGGAAAACCCTCTTGCCTCAGTTTGCTTGATGTTTCATGTGCTCTTTACATTAGCATGAATAACCAACCATTATACTATGTTGCTTTCTCACATTCAAGTTACGCCCCTCAATTTCGTCCCATTTAGGGCACCTTTCCCGCACTCTATTCTTTATTCTCACATCTTTTCCTAGGGTAGTTGGATGAATTTTTGTCTTTTCTCTCTGCTGAATAAGCTGGCACCATCTCAAATGCTCGCATTGTTGTTCTCAGCCAGTTTCCTCTCTCTGTGAAATGTTGTTTGTTCTATGTTTAAGAGCTTTGTTTCTCTGGCTGAAATGATTTGCTTAGATGGCTCAGAGCAATGCTGTAGGCCAGTGCATTTCTGCAGGAGAGGTTCCGCTTTCTCTTGGTGACAGAAAAATAGAGAGATCTGGCTGCTTGAACTGCCATCTTGTGCTGTGCTGAATGGGTAGGTAAGGTAAGAGTAAATTGGCAGCCACAATGGAGCTTTTCTTGCAGCAAAAGAGGCTTGCTCACAAAGGGCTATGTATAACTGGGTTTATGTGTACAGGGAGAGATTAAAAAAACAGAAGAGATGTTCTTCCAAACCAAATCTGCCAAAAGCTTCTTATTCAGAAGGACTGTGCGTCCTAACCCCAAGATATGGTCTGAGATCAAGTTCCTTTTAGTGCCTGCAAAGCTAATGCTTTTGGAATTATTCAGCTCTTTCTGTCAAAATATGACCCAGAGGTTTTGAGTTTGTGTTCTGTATCTGCCTTGCTCAGCATGTATCTCCACACTTAAATCTGATCACGTTAAGTATGTTTCTGCAGCAGATCTTTTTCAGTGCTAACAGATATTTTTGATTTAATTGACACTTGAGGTGACAAAGCTGATTTCTGTCATTGATTAACTGGATAATTGTGAGGATTTTTGTTTGGCTGTGTTTTTTGAAATTGGCAATTATAAATTTGAATGTCTTTAGTACAGATCTTAATATTGTTTGTGAAATGTTTCTTTGACAGTAAACTTTCTACTAGCATCTGTTATGTGTGTTTGTCTATCCATTCAGCTCTTCGATGCCAAAACATGTGAATGGTGCTGCCTATGTACACATGTGAAAAAAAACTGAATAGAACAGAGCTCTTATAGAGCACCCGCTGTTTTGTTTCAAACCTTACTGCTGTTTTCAGCTATTGTGATTCACAAAGGTTTTAGTTGTTATTTATACTAGAATAATAATAATACAAAAGTTCTCATTGATTCATTCTCATTGATTCATTTTGTGGATGCAAGCAGACCCTTTCCTAAGATGGAGAATTCTTTCTACTTTTAAAGACCAGTAAAGGAAGAAGTATCAGAAAATCAGCTTGGAACAATAATAAAAACTTGTAAGTTTATAATGAGACAAATAATTGAAGGAAATTAGCCACCTATAATTTTTGATTCCTGAACAATTTTGTTACATTTACACAGAAAGATGTAGAGAGTCAGGACTCATACCTGAATGTTTAATCCAGTTTCTCAGTGAGCTTAAAATCAGATGATGGAACACTTGTAAACAGTGCATTAGTCCTGGTCTGTGAGGGCACATAGACATATAGGAGAGATCAATCACAATTTAAAAGTTGTCCATTTGCACATGTCAATGCATCCATTTAAACTTCCAATCTGGTAATTGACTAAATGTTTTTGTCTTTCTGTGCCTTTTGCAAAGATGATGAGAATGGGAGGTAGTGACAGCAGGAAGCATGAGCTGTTAGCATGGTTCTCTACTGCATACGTACCTCAGCTGACTCTAGCCAGTGCCCAGCACTTTTGAAAATCAGGACTTCTGTAATTCTCCCTGAAGGCATCTGAGGAGGTTTTTTCCCTATGTTGCATATCCGAATAAAAGTGTGAGTCTCTTTGAGGCTACCCATGCCATCTTTAACACAATGTACTACACAAAAAAAAAAAACCACAGAGGGAAAAGGGATGCTGGAGGGCTCATACAGAAACGAGTGTATGTGATTATCAGTCTTTATCAGATATTTACAAAGAACAAAAGATAGTAAAACGGGCTTTATCCATGAATTACGTACAATTAATTGTCACTGGAGAGGAGAATGAATAAAATATTTCATGTGCTTCAGTGATACATCGAAAGGTTCTTAAATACAGGTATAAGCATGTATAAAGGGAATTAGCAATTGCCAAAAGTAAGATTAATTATATCTCTGTGATTAGTGTTTGGTCTCTAGAATAGACAATCTTATTTGGTGTATGGGTTTGGTAATCATAGAATCATAGAATCATTAAGGTTGGAAAAGACCTCTAAGATCATCAAGTCCAACCGTTGATAAATAGGGAGAGAGTTCTTTACCTATGGTAAATCTACTTAAATTGAAACTAACAGCTAAAATTCTGCTCTCAGTTATACCTGTCTAACAGGATTAGATTGAAATCATGGAAGATGTTATGGGAAGCAGAATGTGACTATCTCTACAAAGATTTAGCAATATCTTTCTTGTAGCTAGAAAATAGTTGGTGTTACTATGGGTCACAATTACTATATTTAGCGTAGGATTTGTGGGCATCAAATTTTCCTTTTCCTGTGTCTTAAAAACAAAGACTTGCATTCAGCTTATGGCTTCCAGGTTAAAACACAATTTCCTGAAGGAAAAACGTCTGCTGGGTTTAGTAAAATATTTCTGAAATTTATATTCTTTTAAAACCAGTATTATATGCATGCATTCTTTTTTAAACTGTCCCTTTTTCTGTCGTTTCTTTGGAAATCTTTTTTAAATTCAAAGGCTGTGTTCAAATTTTGTATCTTGCATCAGGCAATCTGAACACAAACTAGGCATCATCAACCTTCGGCTTATTTGCAATTCGCCGACTGAAAATGATCCAAATATCAAGATGTTGAGCAAAGGAACAGTCATTTTAACAAAGGAATCTCTTTTTTTCCTCAAATGGTCAGGACCTTAAGAAGCAGAAGATCAAGAAACTATGTTGCTTGTTCAGTCAGTAAACTCTAATGTGTAGGTTTGGTTTTTTTTTTTTAGTCAGGTGTTTACATTTAATTTTCATGATCTCCAAATACTTGAGGACCATTTTTGCTTAACTAGAAGGGATGTTACTATGTGTTTGCACAAATGTCTACCAAGCTTCTGACAGGAGTATTTGCACAGTTGGTTTTTTGTCTATTACAGCTTCCTCGTGTGGGATAAATTTGGCTATATCCATTAGCAAAGGTTGGGTATTTTTCACAGAATGTATAATAATGAAAACAGGCTTTTTGTTGTTGAGTTTTTGTAAGTTTTACTAAGAACACCACTAAAATGTGAATGTGTAAAATCTTGCTTTCTTATTTGCTCACATTCTATGTAACAAGTTGAAAAATGTTTACATATGTATATGACTTTAAGGACAGCAATTTAATACTATCATGAAGAGTCCTGCTTCATTAGTTGCATCTTTACTACTGGTTTGGTTGTGTTCTATTCAGTAGAAAGTAATGTTTAACTAACAATGTTACTAATGTTATGAAGGTGGGTTTGTGGGTTATTTATGGCATGGCCGAGAGTCAAATGTATTTTGAGAGTCTGAGAGGGAGATACTGGAGTGGAAATTAGACTCCGCAATCTCGTAACTTGACTGTGTCTGTAAGAAATAACAAGGATTTTATTTGCAAGCTGGTTCTTATTCAGCATTGAAAATTTGAGATACTCATCCTTTGATCACTATATATGGTAGTGTTATCTGCAAATAATCCAGCTCAAAGGGAAGTTATCACACGAGCCTCTACACTTTGTGGTTTTCTTGTGCCTTACATTCCCCAGTCGAAGAAATGTTTACATGTTGGGGAAACTAAAGCATAGTGAGGGTAGGAGTTGCCTAAAGCCATACAATAGAGTACTGATAAAAGTGGGAACAGACACTATATGTCTGAATAGCCTCTCTTGTGTTTTTATCTGTTGTCACATTCTGCACTGAAAACATAGCCTAAACCAAAGTTCATCGATGTCAGAAGTAATGGTCTCATTGACTCTGACAGGTATTAATTTAGTTTCATGATATGTGGCCTAGGATGCACAACACCCTAGAGATGTAAAATGTTCACATTAAGAGCCGAATGTATTCTCCAAACATTTCTTTATTTTCATAACTCAGCCTCTCCCTTTTTGGATCTCCTATAATATTAATTTCTTAAAAGACAGTTAAGCCCTTTGAAACATTTGTGGGAGTGTGGCAGTGTGTGTAGAATCAGCCAGTTTTTGTAAGCCTGGTCTCCACTTCTATTACTGCTGCTTAAAAACAGGCGTTTAAACAAAAGTGGATTTTTTTTTTCTCAAAAAAGATTCTGTGCTACTAAATACTTGCTTGTTTGTTTTCCTGTTTCTGATTAATACAGGCCTATCTCAGACAGAAAGGCAACAACAATCATGTTTATAACACTGCATGATGCATCGATCCAATCTTGAAGGTTGCCCTTTCAGTTCAGCAGCTTCATTGACTTCTAGATAGTATCCATTTGTATTTCCAGGCATCTTAGAGACATTATTGCAGCCTAAACTTTTAGACTGAAGGTGTACAAGATTATATGACAACTTTAGCATTGATTTAGCACTCATTTTAGATAAACCATTTAGAATACGTTGTATTTCATTCTTTTATAGGCTCTGCACTTGGGGAAAGCAATGCATAAAGTGTCTAAGAGGAGGAAAAAGCTTAAATAATTTTATTTCATTTTTAATAACTAGAAATGAAGGACTTCCAGAAGGAGTCCTGGAATTAGGAGTCTTGAATTCAGCTTCTTTCTTTGGCACAGATTGGCTTTATAAACACTGTTTAGCTTTCCTGAGTTCCTGCTTGCAGTTGGTAAAATGAAGGTAATGGATCCAAATCAGATCAAGCAAACGGTTGACTTTAAGCCTGCGAATGCAAATGTTTAAGCATTTTGCTATAAAAGACTAACATTACTGATCTCAGAGAGTTATAAAGCTAAGGCATGTTTTTGTGAAGAGTTCTGGGATCTTCAAATTACAGAATCAGGCAATTTGAACTCCTGAGAAACATTATTATTAGCTGTGGAAATTATTCTGTCATATAATTCTGAAATGCCTTTTATCTATTTAAAAGCAATAATTTCTTATGCTAAATAAGTTGCACAGAGGTAATTTGTTTTCTTTTTTGTAATTTATTAATGACTGCTTGATATGTTCAGCAATTCAGTGATATACCTTGGTTGATATTTTAAGAAATTAGAAAAATGTCATTTGCATGTTTAGATATTTGAGCTTTATAAATTAAAACATACAAAAGAGCTCAAAAGGGTTAACAAAACTCTTCATGGAATAGCGTCCAAAAGGGGTTAACAAATATCTCCTTACATTTGCTCTCTATTACATTAGAAGGCAGAAAACACTGTTGTACGTACTGCAGTAATCATGTATAGTATTGAACAACTATTGATTGGTACAGTGTTTGAGAACAAAAAAATCCTTGACAAAGCTAAGTGAAAGGGCAGATGGAAGTACTTCATTACAAAAGCATTTTAAAGGACATACAAACTTCAGTCCTGAATGGAAGTGTTTTATTAGGCTGCTAAATTTCTCAAGTTTTCTGCAGATTTTTAAATTTTAGATTTAACTTCCTTTAAAAAAAAAAATCTCTGATCTCTGTAGGATTCTTACGCTAATTTTTAGCTTTCATTTTCTGTGATTCCATTCTCTTCCGAGGAAACAGACTATACGCTCCAAGGTGTTTATAAAAGTGAAAAAAATTTCACATCATGTTTATACAGTACATCTTTTTTTTTTTTTTTTTTTTTTTGTGAGACACTGGCACGTGCTCAATCCTATATTAACTAACAGCACTGCCCTAACATAAAATAGTTATGTTTCATTTGTAGGCGTATTTTTAGGAGTGTATGAGCTCTGTAAACTCCTCCTTGTGCATTAATATAAACTTAGTAGATCTGCAATAAAGAAGAGAATGATAAATGCAATGAAGCTTCACAATATTGAGTTCTTGGGTCAAGACAGAGACCTTGCTGAAAATCATTGGTATTCTTCCTTTCTAGTGATAGGCATAATCTTCAAGCTCAATTGCCTGGAGAGAGTTCCCATCTCGCTCTTTCTTCAGGATATTCATGCTGCTCAGAATACAAGCTGCTTTCCACTGGTTGTATTCTGGTCTACTCAACCTTTTCCGAAAGTGTACAAGGTGGGACAGCTGCCATTCGCATATTGATGCCACTGGATGTTGGGAGGAGTATGTAGTTTTATGGGGAGGGAGGATTTTATAGAGCACTGATGGAAGAGCTATAAATTCATCAATATTTTAGTATTATGGAATAAAAAAAATATTTCTTAGCTTTAAGGTGAGATAGAATAAACTTTGAAATGCTAGACCTGAGATGTATATGTTAAAGGTGATTTTTTTTAGTAGGGAACAATAAAGGACCAGAATTACTCCAGGGGAAGTTGGACATATATCGTCATGGAAGCCGGGATTTATGGTGATTATCTAAATAGTGATTACTTGGAGATTGAAATTCCAAGTTTTTTAAAAAGTGTTTCTTTTCTCTAGAATAATTGTGTGATAGACCATCAATAGAACCAGACTTAGGTATAGAAATACCTTGGCTTTGAATTAGAAAAAAACATGTTAATATATATTTTAAAGTCTGAAATTATATTTTATATATACAATTTAAAAGGTCTTCCCACTTCAAATGCTTTATCGTTTTTCCTACAATATTTCCAGTACTCATAGACATAGATTTATAGCCTGTAGTAATCTTACCGAGTCATGCATGCAATTATGAACAGATATGTTGTTTGCATTGGAGCATAAAGTACCAAGGGATAACGTTGTTTGTGTGATGAATACACTTAAGGCTTGATTTTGCTGTCATGAACTTTTCAATTTCCTTTTGTTACAGTTTTAAAATTCAGTGAAGAATAAGAAATAATAATAGCAATAAATTAGAAGTATAGAAAGAATGCGTATCATGTCTCAGAAACATTGCTATAATCGAAATACCTTATCTACACTAGGGATCTGCTTTATCTCCCTTTCTTACCAGCTTTATCTCACTTTCTTACCAGCTTTTTCAGCTAGCAGATAATTTTTTTATTGGAGACAACTCCAAGTTCAGTGATAAGTCACTGTCCATATCTACATGTATGAACAAGGGTGACATCCCTGCTGTGCAATCTGTGTGAGATAAGATGTGTTTGTGATTCATAGGGGTGAAAATTGGCACGTGGACTTTGTGAAGTTATATTGTGGAGTGAATGCCTTACAGGGATGTAGTACTATAGATATAATGCAAGTAAATACATATATGCTGAAGTCTGATTCTGTTTAGCAAAGTACTTTGGATATGTATTCAAATTCTCATTTTCTTCAGTGAGACATCATGCTTTGCAAATTAAGTAAACCAAGGCACACAGTGAGTAACTGAGACGCAAAGTGCTTTCTCTGACACTAGAAGAGGAAAACGATTAAACACAGGCATTTTGCCTCTTTAGTGGAAAGGGTAAGTTAAGAGGCAGAACAGGATCGATCCTGTTTACTCATCACTGCAAATCTATTATACATTAATGACTTAAAGGCAATGGTCCCTGTAAAGATAGGGGCCCTATGAGAATTATTAGCAATGAAGACTAGCACTTTACCACTACCATGATAACAATGTAATTATTTTTGGGTAGCAACTGGTAAGTTCTATGTGATTCTGCCACTTTTGTGTTCTAATTCTTTTTATTTGCTGTTCAGTTACAGGCAGGGGCTAGCAAGGAATGCACTGTTGTTTACAGTGCTCAATAATCTCATTTTAAGGTGGTTCATCCTCATCTGAAGAAAGCCAGTTGTTCCCTTGTACTGAATAAGTTTGTGAGAATCATGTGGAAAGAGACAGAAAAAATATGAGTTGGCCATTAACTCATTAAACTGCAACTAATAGGCATTTATGCAATGGTCCTTTTAAATATGAGTCATGCTCCATTTAAAATCTAACTGAAGTTACAGCACTTTTAATTAGGAAAGAAAATTACCAATTCGTTCCTCCCTAAAAAATTAAGTATATATTATAACACATTTAAAATCTACCTTGACATTTAGAAGATAAATATGGCTTGTATGCTATTGCCAAAAAACCCAAACAAAACACTAGAAGGTATATTATCTTTTTCCAGTTTTCACTATTAGAATGGAAGGCTGGTGTCAAAGAAGGGAAAATTAAATATATATAAATTTATTTTCCAACATCATGATAGAATTTCCTAAAAAACTCAAGTTTAAAAAAAAAGTAAGGGGGAAGTCAGCAGTGTTACCTAAATGATATCCCTTCACTGTCTTCAGAAAGTCCATGTTGATTTACAGTAACTATTGACTAGCTAATTGCTTGTTCTGTTTCACTTGAATTGCTAAATTAGGCTGAAAAACTTTTAAAAGACTAGAAATAGAGAAGAGTAGCACACTGTTTTTACAGAAACTTCAGACATACAACTGAAATTAGAGACATTCCTACTTAAGTTTAAATGTGATAGGAATGTAAACTCTTCTTTGTGGAAAATGGAAAATAACAAAATATTTGTTCAAACCTTCACTCTGCCATTTCCATCATACCAAGTAAGGAAACAATCTTTAACATTAAACTCTGACTACTTGACACTACCAACTTTGACCACGGCAGCAATGCTTCTGCTGTTTCAGGTGCAGATTCTTTCACCATATAACATCACGTCTCCCCAGATTATGTCCAGTTATGAAATCCTGGCAGGTTTATCCATATGCTCTAGCCTTTTAAAATAGTTTCAGTAATAGACACAGAGAGGGCAAATTTGCTGCTAAGCTAAAGCCAGAGAAATCAAGGGAATTGTGCCAGAAGAGAGCTTGGCCTGTGGGAATTTAGAAGTTTGCAGCCACAGGGTACAGAGGTCTTAAAAACCTTAGCAGTAGTTGTAAGACTGAGAACCAATCTGCCAAGGTTTATGGGAACAAGCTTGAATAACAAAGTTGCTTTTCCCTTCCAACAATTAGGAAACAGATTGTCCTTGGTACTTACAACCTTTTAAAATTATTTGTTGTGTGTGTGTGATAACAGTGACAAAGGAGGGAGGAGAAAGTCAACATGGGAAGTTACAACAAATATGCCTTGAAGTTGGTTACTCTGAGATAACAAGGGATGAAAGTGATTTGCTGGTGGAAGGACAGAAACAGATTTTTTTGTTTCCCCTGGCATTTAAGAACTCAGCCGGCAGAAGAGATTGGTAAGAGAGTAGAGGCAAATGTAATCAAATCCCCCTATAAACATTTACAAAAGTCCAAAGAAAAGGACTTGCAATTTGGAAAGGTAAGTACTTTGGTGATATTCAGTAATATAACCTGGGAAAAAGAGAATTTAATACCTATTTTTCTGCTTATCACTTCCTACAGTGAATATAGAAATATTTTTTTTCCACTTTAAACAGGGTTGTCTTGTTGTAAACAAGTTGGCATGAAAAGGAAGTAAGGTGGAAAATGTGGTGAATTAGGTATGTGTCTTGACTTTGTAATTTTTGCAGCTTCAATAAAATTTCTGAAACCAGTCAAGACTGAAGTATTTGTGTTAAAATCTTTTGTGAGCTGGATGAATTCTTTAATTAAAGGCAAGAATTTCTCAGCCAGGTTGTGAAGGAGATGCAAGACTGTACATGTGAAGTATCTCCAGCAACTGCTTTATCTCTTATTTAGCTGGAAATAGACACGTAAGGGAAGGTATTAATGTTTGGAGAAATCACCACAGTGAATGCTTGAACTATACTGTAAAGTTACACTGACATATTAAACTTAAAAAGTCATTTGCAATTTGGTACTTGTTGAACATAATAATTGAAACTGGCAAACTGAATGTTTCTATGAAATCATTCAACATTATATGTAATCTCAGTTGCACAGGTGTTTCTGCACATAAAGCCTTTCTCTGTCTCTGACCATATAGGCATGTGAGAAAAGTAGTGTATGGTATGGAAGGAAAGAGGGAATGCACTTCTAGAGTTGGTTTAAATAAAACCTAATCCTAGTCTAAAGGTAGAAAACTGCAAAGTAATGAAGACCCTGTTACACTTATTTGTATGCATGGAAAGACTGTTAGGGCTAGAGAAAAATATTCTGAAAATATTTTGTCCTGATGTTTCCAAGAAAATTAGCAAAAAATTAAAATAAGGAAAAGTAGGAAAATTAAATTTACATAAAAAATCTGTAAAATATTTTTCTATAATTCACTGAAAATTTTTTTTTTTTTTACACAGTTTTGGTGAAAAGTTAACACGTTTCTACTGACAGTTCTTTCTCAAATGCCCTGTGGCTAAAAGAAAATGAAACAGAATGTATCTTGCCTCCAGCTTTTATCTGAGTGTCTGGGAGCATGCTATATTTGCTAGAAACTTGACATTAAGCCTAATTTAACAGCCAGGACAGAAGGTGGGATGGCAATACCACGCAGCAATAAATGGGTCCCCTTGCTTGGTCGGAGTACCTCTTTCTCCACTTAGCACCTCTCCAGCTCTGTGCCTCATCACTATGGACTTACCTGGCCATCACTGGAGCATGGCTGAACCTGCTTCTGGCCCCGGGCCTGCTCTGCTCACCTTGTTCAAGAACTGTGGGACTGTGTCCCTGTGTCCCCTTTGGTGGGGGCACAGCCCTGCCTGCCTTGCTGTCACCCTTGTCTCCTGGCTCTCCTTCCCACGCAGGGCAGCACCTGCCTGTCCTGCACCCTGACACACAGGCTGCTAAGAGAAACGAAAATCCGTGGAATTGGTACTAGCTAGGGACAAAATTACCTTGGGAATATAGCTAGCCCTTTCAGCTGTATTTTAAAAAAATACAGCCTTCAAATACAATAAATGTTTCATGGATGTCTATTTTGAGCAGAATAACTGAACTAGTGCTAAATCAGGGGCAACACTCAAAAACAAAAGCATGAGACACATTCCACCCACTTCTGGTATCTCTTGAAAGTTTCAGAGTAAAAGGGCAGAAAAAGGGTGAAGTGATTTTAATTTCATTTGCAAGAGCCCTTGCAACTATCTTGAAAGAATGGTTAGTGTAGAAGCCCAGGCACTAGTATAGGAGTTCAGAGACTTGAATTTTAACTCTGTTACTGTCCTTCTCTGTGATCTGCGGCTCATTTTATATATCTAGTCCTTGCCCACACGGCCTTGACCATGCACCTGTTTTAATATACAGGAATGTAAATGTATGTCTTCGTGAGGCTACCTAACTTGCAGTTTGGAAATATTCTGGGTCTCCTGTAAGGAACAGCAAAGACTTTTTCTGGCCAATGCTGGTGTTTTCTAGGAAAGAAATACAACTTGTTCATTTTACAGAAGGTTTTGTCTTTAAGGTTTTCGTAATTTTGCGGGAGAAATACCAACACTAGAAAGGTTATTCACTTTAGATAAATCTACTTTTAAACAGGCTTTAAATATTAAATGATTATTGGTATATTTAGCAGCTCTTCCTGACCAGCATCTAAAGTAATTGTGATGTTAGTGAGAAAATTAATTTGCAGTTGTTTAATGTATTCAGCAGCAAAATTAATACAACGGCAGTTGTCAGATAATTTGAACATTGAATTTATAGGAGTAATTTTAATTTACATCAAGCACTGTAGGCAATTTTTACACATCAATTTGCATTTCACTGATTATACTCAGCTGAGGCAAAATGGTGGCTTTTAAAAAAAGTTGCTTGTATTTCAAGATGTTTAAGGCAACATTGCAGGGACTGGGGAAAAAAGATATGCTTTCTGATGCATTTTAAAAACTAAAGTTTTCAAGAAAAAGAGTAGTTTAACAGCGTTTCATTCATTTCAACTGGAAACGTAATTAATTCTGTTTGTATCCCATAGTCTATGAACTATCATGATGTTTATTTTGCATTTTTAAACTGCTGCTCACTTTGTTAATTGCAAATTGGAATGAAAAGATTTATCTAAATTACAACAAAAATGGTCTGTGGTGTTTAACTTCACACTTAAAATGCAACATTTCAGTACCGAATACATTAATATTTGAAAATTATGGATGGATGGAAACAAAGAAATCAAAATTATCAACAACTCATTAGAAAAAAAACCTCAGATAAACTATTTCTAAAAAGTTTTGCTATTACACAACATGATAACATAGAGAGTTATATGTCGAGTTGGTGTAAAGTGGGATACTTTCACTTAAATTAGTGTTACTGGTGAGGGTCCCAGTATCTTACTATTACCAAGATCCTAAAAAGTGAGTGTCTCCACATTGCAAGCACAGGTGCCTATGCAAATACAAGAAGTATACACGCTGGAAAAATTGTGAAGATTTTATTGAAATTTTCAAGATGATGATATTGGAAAAATTCCAAGTTATGTATTTCCAGCTAGCTCTCAGAATACATACAATTGGTCTTTTCATTAAAAATAAGGTTCTGGACTATATTACTGGACTATTATTAATGTGCATCTTACAAATAAGGCCGTTATTGTAGCATAAGATGACTTGATAGTTCACATTTGCTTTTTACTTTGAAGTCCAAACCACCATAATGCTTTAGGGGATTGCATTTGACAGATTTAGCTCAGCCTTTAGCCACACCTGATTGACAGATTTAGCTCAGCCTTTAGCCCCTCCTAATCAATCCAGGGCTCCTGTCAGACTATCCTGCAGAAATAAACCAGTATGAAGGCAGAATAGGTTGTCACACTCTAGGACGTATGGCCTTCCATGACAGCCTTGAGATTTTGCCACAATGGTGGTAGGGGGAGTACTGCATGAAGAAAATCTCATCAGGGCTTAGCGGAGTCTGTCTCAAGATCAAAGTGCATCACGCTTTCCATAGGTCCATGGATTTCTCCTTGTGTAGCTGGTAGCTAAGCAAGGTACTTTCTGTATGATTAACACTTCTTTCCCAGCATGCCAACAACTGAATATGAATTTAGATACAGCACTTTTCAAATTTCATTTTAGTGGCCATAACTGTGTTTCATTTTACCTGAATTATGTTTACCCCTAATTAAAATGCACTGCTGTGGGGGTCCCTTATTCATATTATCCACTTCCAGCTAGAGACAGACATAAAGGTCCTGGATACTCATTCATTTAGAAACATTGCATTTCTATCCATTTTTCCATAGTGAAACAGAGCCATAGTGAAAATAAATGCCCAAGGACACACAACAGGTTCAAGACAGACTAAATTACAGCATTACTCTCTACTATCCTGTGAAAGAGCTTTTATGGTCTCCAAAGTTGTATGTGCTCAATTTGTCTGTGTGAAGCAACGATAGCTTACATGTTCTCATTTGCCACTACTCCACTCTACTGATCCACTGTGGAAAAGCTGTAGTAAAATCAGAATGAGTTCTGTTTACTTCAGTTCTCCAAGGAAGATTATGTCATTATAGAAACACTACCTTTTATTTTTTAACTCTATTCACAAATACTTTTAATTTATTTATATGTTTTGTAAAAGCACTCGTCGTTATGTTTTGTGTTACAGGGCTCTCCAGGTAAGCAGAATACAAAACCTGACTCCTCTATACCTAATAATTCTTTTTCATCCAATTTTCTATCTTGGCTAAAGGAGGTAAAAGAAGTTCAGCAATAAAACCAGTCCAATAATGTCTGGGTACCTAAATACTGATACTCTGTCATTTATCATTCTCTCTTCGTTTATAGCCCCTTAGTCAGTTTTCAGTCTGTGCTCATGAACAAATCAAATCTGAATGATTTCTTTTACGGGAGATTATTTGACACATACTTTGATTTACTAAAGTCTGCTGTACTGTATATCATTCTGAACTATACCGTTCATCCACTAACGTATAGAATTATTTTGGGAATGCGTGATGTAGTTTTCATGGCAATGTTTGCTCTTTTGGAAATCCATGCTATATAGTATATACATCTAATACTAGTAGTGTATACATAGTTTTGGGACTGACTGGGTTTTTAAGCCCAGTGTTCAATTCAGAAGGAACAGCTAGGGCTATGAAATTTTGTGATTTTGAATTTTGTATTTGTTTTGCACTTAAACATTTTAAGTATTTTTCCTATTAACAAATGAAGGTTTTTTAATTATTATTATTATTATTATTATTATTCAGCGTTTTTCTGAGGAAGAAATGCTAAGTACAGAATTTTCAAGCAAAAAATTTGTCTGTCTTTCAGAAGCATTTGTTTCTGTGGGGTTTGAACGTAGCATGTTCTAAAGAAACATACAGTTGGATTATCTACAGCTCAATCTACACTGTAGTGGAGAACCCTTGAGCTTGTACTACTTGAAATAACTCCCTGGCAAGAAAGGTAAATAAAAAGAACTCAACATATATCTAAATATTTCATGGCTTGTACAGTTTTAGGATTTTTATGTTCTCAAAGTTAGCAGTACAAAATATACGTGTGGGAAGCTCTTTCACTTCTACCCCAATACTTTCAGCTTTCTCCTGATTCCACAAAACTTTTCCTGGACTCAGTCCCTGCTATTCCTCAGATCCCATTTTTAACTTCACCTGTTATTCAGTTCTAACTTCCTTTCTATCTTGAATTCAGACTCATTCAGATGACTCTCTTACCCCTTACACTGGAGACTCTGCTCCCAAAGAAAACCTCCACTCTCTCAGATGCGATATCCTATTATCCTATTGTCCTCGTCTCAGGTCTTCACTGCATCTAGAGCCTTTTTCTTCACATAATCTTGGTAAGAAGATCAATAGCTCTTCTTACTTCAGTGTACTTCTTTCTGCTGAGTGAGTATACGTGTTGTCTCCAGGATTGCAATTCATACCTTTGGAGTTTATAGGAAATGTTATTTCCAGCTTCCTTTGGGGGAAATCCGTTAGAGAAAACATGGACCAGGAACTCGTTAATTTGTGTGGAGGGTTGCATTTGTCATGTAAGCCCAGGATTGTCCACTGACTCTCTAGTACAGGGTAATGTGGCCTTATTTTAAAATAGTTGTAACCACTATTATGTTTTGCACTTCTTCCTGAAATAGGTATCAGTTCTCTCTCTTCTTTTCCTTTATTTGCTTTCATAGTTCGTTCTTGCTGTTTGTTGTCAAATGTCATTCTGTGTATACAATATATACAACATGATTAATTTATTTTTTTAGATAATTACTACAGCTCACTTAGCCAGTAAAAAAATTTCTGAATAAAATACGGTCTTTTGGGATGTAAAGTGGTCACTATTTTCACAGAGGAAAGTAGATTCTGTTAGAGGAAGAGTCAAACTTTCCAAAATATTGCTCTGATGATGCTTAACTTTCTTTTAGTGTACTTTACTGCTTTAGTAAGCCATTAAAATATAAGAGACTTTATTACCAGAAACATAAACAGTGCATAAATATTCTCTAAAGTTTATCAGCTATAACCTAATTCCAGTATCAGGAGACTGTTTTCTGTAGAATAGTGGCTGATGATTGGCTCCTAGGAGTACCTGATGAAGAAGAAACAGATATTGGTATTTTACATCTTGGTACTGTGCTCATGTGCTTTTTTTGTTTAATAAGCCATCAGTATCTCAGTTCACAAAAACGGATGCAAAATTAATAAAAATTTTACTCATTTAGCTTTACAAGACTAATGATCATTACAATTTCATGGGTCAGATGGCTGATGAGTTTGCATGTTTTTATCTTTATTTGTATTCAGAATGTTTTTCTTACGACAATAGGAACAGCATATAAAATAACAGTATGTCAAAAAGCCAGTTCCTGAAATACATAATATGGTAAAAACTGACGCTGTTCAATACATGAATCTATTTGCATTCACCAAAACATATAAAATGTGTATGGGTTTGGGGCAGTGTATTAATATAGGCATGCATTTATGCCTTTATTTATTTAGCTGTGTGTCCATTTAGATTAACTTTCTAGCAATTTTAACATGATAAATAACAATATTTTAAAAGAGACATCTGAGTAAGTCTCTAGGGATTTTTTTTCCTGTAGAACTGCACTGCTCTGCATATTTAGGATTAAATTTACCATTAAATTAACACAGTTGGAGACGTTATAATCTCTATTTAAGATGATGATTTGAAAAGCTTCACTATAAAAAGGAAACCCAGCAACCTAGTCTGGCTGTGATGGTAACATTTTAGCAGTAACTAAGCCAAATTGCTCTCAGTAATACAGGTGAAAGCCCTGCTTTCGATATTTCTTCAAAATTGGGTTACATGCAGGAGCTGCAAAATCAGCAACTGTGCTCCACATCTCCTGATGATATAAATTAATTAAACTTAAGCTAGTTTTCACCAGAAAAAAAATTCTAGCACGTATGATTAAAATGTAGGTCTGCTTACTGTTATTCTTGAGGCCTTTGCAGCATTTTCCTTTTGCAAATAAATGTCTTGAGGCCTTTGCAGCATTTTCCTTTTGCAAATAAGTGTCCTATGTTTCTCCACCACCAAATTAATTAAGAAATTTAGGTACAGCAATTGGACCGAAACAAATACTGAATAAATGAATTCTTCCTACAGTTACTAGCATGCAGTGTTTATCGGCCACAGGCAGAAAATTTTAGCTCCGATCCCTCCTAGGGATCAGCTCCAGTTATGGCTGCAACATGGGCAGCTGTTATGTCAGCAGTTTTGGGTCCCCGAGGCAGTTACGTGTGCTTTATTTGGTGTGGACTACGGCCCAGAGGAGACATAGTTACGTGCTCAGCACCCAAACTCACAAGTCTTTATTCTGAAGAATTTTTTTGCTCACTTATGCAAGGGTCTTTAGCAATCAAACCTAACTAACAAAGCACAGTTATTACATCTGTGATATTTACTGAAACATTGGAAAAGTTGGGAAAAATAATGATTTTTGAAGTCAGGCTAATTTGTTTTTTTAGTCTTGATTTGACTCTGATTACTTCAAACTTGAATTTGGCCTGCAATATGAAGAGGTATTGGTGTGTTCAATATTGCTTGTATGTAGTGCACAGGCCTTTGGGTAGAACATGCCCGTCTGTGTGGAATGACTTTATTCTGCACTTCATCTGTGCTCTATGACTAATTTAGTTCTATGAAACAGAGTATAGAATTGAATAGTAGTTTGAGATTTATATACACAAACGTGCCTCAATTGTGCTACTTTACAGCAGTATTATAGCTTTTCATTAGGTATGTGTAATTCTTGGGAACTTAAACTAGAATAGAATAAACTAAATACCAGTAGTGTTCACACTGCCTTGTGAGTACGTGATAGGTGTATGGAGCATGGAGTGTGTACCTTGGAAAAGCTTTTCTGTAATTTTAAGAATGGGCATAAGGGAAAATAAACATAATATTTTAAACATTTCAAATGCCAAGATTCCATCAATGTGTCCGGCAGCTCTTACTGAACCTGAGAAGAAGCTGAAATTTAGCCGCATACATGAATACTAACCAACTGGGCTTCTCTTTGGCTATCTGGTTTCTACTGAATTCCACAGTTCAGCTTTTCCAAGCAGCTCTTCCCTAAATATCAGTTTTAAGATCTGACAGTTAAAGTCAGTTGTAACTATAAAGGAGACATTTTGTAAATTGTTTCATCAGCAATTTCCCATCTGTGTGATTGGCAAGATGTGCTGGCATTTTTAAAGCTTGCTCTCACATCATTCTTTTGTTGCTAAGAAAGTACTATGTCTTTGTCCATCTACTTCTAAGCTGAGTATGCTCCTGCCTGAGTCACGCGCAACTAAAGAGACAGTCCAGGAGAGGACTGGCAACTGCATTCCACTTTAAGCTCCTAGGTCATCTTGCTGCTCTCCAGAAAATCAAATAATCTCCTATATTTTCTCACTACCATTGACTAGCACGTCTGGAAGGCAGAGACAAGCATTTGCTCACATCCTGTCCTCTCTTCATCTTTTTCCTGTTTAAATATTAGCAAGTTTTCAGAAATATTAAATGTTCAGAACTTGTACTACAGTTGAACCTAAAGCTCAAGTAGAGTGAATGGGAGAATGGAAGTGTGTGTATATGTTTGTTTAACTCCAGTTTACTTCTTTGCATGGCTACATTAGGTAGGTTATGATCTTCTTTAGTTTTTGTCATAATGTTGGTACATAACAACATAAAGATGCTATTTCCCACTAAAATATCCTATATCCATACTTTCTGTTCACTGTAGGGGCATATTTTGCAGTTGTCTCTCTGAGTAGTAGTATTTCGGTTTGATATCCTTTAAAAAAATGTTATTTGTATCCTATGCCTTTGTACAAGTGTTGCAGCCTCTCTGGGAATTACATTTTCAGCACAAACATATATAAGTGACTAATGTCAAAATTCTAAATTTTCTGTACCTGAGTACAGAATTGTACATTGATTGCCTTATAATTATTTCTGAGTACTATCTTTCTGCCTTCTAGTGCCCTGTGCAAAAGCTGGATTTAAATAGCATAGTTGCGTCAGAATGAGGTTCAAGAAATGAGCCATCTAAGTTTTCATATCATATCATTAGCCTGGGATATGCTTATTTTTCTTGAACGCTTTCATTAGAGCCCTTTTCAGGTACAAAATATGTGAAATGCTTTTGTGTCTTGCATTTCTGTGCTGTTTTCAGATGACCTGTCTATACTGTACGTTTCCAGGAGAAATCCCACTTCTACTTCTCAAAATCCTTCAATTCCCATTCCTGTATATTGGCAGGAAGTAGTGGATTTTGAATACATTTTTGTAAGTTACAAACTCTGGCAACAGACAACTGCAGTCTGGTTTAAAGGAATGACTCCTACTGCATCATGATGTGAGGACAGAAAAAATCCAGAAAAAGATAATGACATGCCACAGAATATAAGAAACAGCAAGGCAGCTCATTACAACAACAGACATACAACCTGGAATGAATACAAAGTCAAGAACAGAATTGCCACTTAAGACCTCAATTTCAGGAAACAAATCATATATGACCAAGATGTTGTCATGAAAGGTTATTTCTTGCCCTTTCATCAAACTTTTTATTGTGTTTTTGATTGATTGCCTCAAATGCAAGCAACAACAATACTGCACCAGGCAAAATTACTGGACACATATTTAAATAGCATATAAATAGATGTGTGAGTCAGGGTGCAGCTTAACCCGTCAGCTCAGAGCTTTAAAAAGCCATGGTTCTTCTTCTGTACTTAGGGCTTTCATTACTGCAACTGGAGCTTTCTCTTTTCACAAAGGGACTATGAGATAGTGGTGGAGGCATTACCCAATTTATCTGCTCTTTTGTTTTCTCCATGCCTCTTTTCTCCCTTTAAGTCTAATGTTGCACTTGCGGATTTAACATGAAGTTTGAAAGCTCAGTGGAAGTAGGGCCTTCACTTACAGTAAACCTTCTCTAAGTCAAGTCCTCTTGCTTTTTAAAAAATTTTCATGGGAGGCTTTATTTACTCTTCTGCAATGGGACAGAATAACAAACTAGTTCTTAGGTTTTCATAAGTCCACTTCTATGGAAACTGCTGTTTCCGTTTTGCCTCTTTTTATCCTAATCTTAGAAGTTTTATTTGCTCTGGCTTGTATTGCCTCTTTTTCTTTTTCTGTCTCTCTCACTCCTTTCTTCATACTAAAGGTTCAAATAGTGACCAGGGATTATTTACATCCCTTTTACACTATGAATCATCTTAATTCTCACAGCAGGAAAACTGATGGGGAGGGGAAGAAAATTAACTAGCATTAAAGAGAAGTTTCATTTAGGTAACGGTAAGGTCTTTTTCCATGATGCAAAGGAAATTACTCCATTGCTAGCACAGTAAGCCACTCTGCATATGTGTGAGGTTCCATGCTTTTGCTTACTAGAAGCTGCATGGGCTGCCCAAACCGTTAATGACTCAGTTGTGAATCCTTTGTTCACACTAGTGAGCAGTTAGTGATAAAAGTAGGATCACTGGAGTGAAAGCAACTGTTCAAATATGTCAGTAAAAGATATGCAGTAAATTGGCATAGCTGTAATGCAGTGTTATTGCAATATTTTAATATTGGACACTTCAGTGGGAAACTCTGAAACTACAGATATATTTATAGGCTAATAATTTTATGTTTCTTATTTTAATTCCATGTTGAGATATGCAACTGAACATAGGATTCAGCTAAACAAAAAGGTTCACTCTGACAGCTTTCTTTTAAAATATTCAGTGTTGCGTGCATACTTTCCAGGGCAGTATTGCATCCTTATATATAACATATGTAACTCTGTTCATGAGAAAGAGGGAGACATAACAAGAAGGAGATGTGAAGGTGGGAAAAGGGAAAAGAAGAAATGAGGAGAAGCAGCAGAGGAAGGATGGTGTGCCAAATTATTTTCATTGTGCACCTAAGACAATTTTTGGAGGTTTGCTTAGTGGAAAGTGAAATAAAATAAAATAAAGGCACTTAAACTTAGACTGTAATGTGTACGAATGTATGTGTGTATGTGAGTGACCAAGAGAGAGAGAGGACACTAGCAGGGAAGGTGGACTCACATACGCTTAGTTTCAAGCTTCTGGTTTTTTGGGTCTTTCTGCCCACTATATATTCTGTGCAAAAGCAGTCAGCAGCATAGCTTTTGCTGAGCAGCTCATAATTTAGAAGACAAACTTGGAAAGCCTCCAGTATATCTGCCACTCTAATTTATACCTATGAGGACTAAGATGTCCAGAAAAGCCATGAAAATGACTAAGTGTATTCCCACTTGATCAATTACATCGTCTCATAAGAAAACATAGGGGTAATATCTACACATATATTTAATAGATGTCATATACAACCTGGGAAATATGCAGCAGCAGTGCATATATTAACTTAATAAGTCAGTTAACGTTTTTATTAAAAGTAACTCTCAAAATTATTCTTTAAAATGTTATGTCAGGCAAAGCAATAAACACAAGCTAATTCACTGGTGGGTCAGACCCTGACTTTTTGATATAGCTGAGGTTTCTGTAGACCATGTCACTTGTCAAGTCTTTGACCTAAGGTGAGCTGAAGGAAAAGAATCTAGTGAAAAGAGAGAGCTGGATCTTTTGGTAAAGTCAACTGGAGTAGCTTCATTGACTTCACTGCAGTAGCAATAATTTACATAGGTGAAGATGTAGTTCAGAATCTGCTGCAAAGCATTTTTGTTTTCATGCCATTTTAATTTCTCATCTTCATTTTTTTTCCTGTCATGTTTTTATGATTTTTTTTTTTTTTTTTTTTTACTTCCCCTCTGCTACTTGGAGAAAAGAAAGTTTTTTTGTTTTGGTTGGTTTGTTTTTTTTTTTAATTTATTTTTTTTTAAACCGTATCTAAGAAAATTAAATAATCGTGCTTCAAACTAAACTGAGATGGTGGATATTTTTTTCTTTTGCTTTTTCTTCTTCTTCCACTCTTTAAGAAAGAGGAAAAAACTTTAAAATTGTACTTTACCCGTAGCACCAGAAGTATTAAATCCTTTGGTAGCTATTGCCTCCTTCCATATGCCAATGAGAGCTGCATAATTCATGTGTAGCAAGTTATTCAGCCAAGAAAAAAGTAGGCTTCAGAAGAAGAAATGAAAAAACTTCTTAAATGTTTTTTATAAGTTGATATTGCATTGGAGCTAAACTGCCTCCAATTCCAATTTAGCAGACTAGAAAATGACAATAAAAGTAGTAGATTTCAGTAGCCAGATTTAACCTTTTCATTATATTTTGAGTCAATGCTAAATATGAGAGCTGCTAATACTGTAATGCTTATACCTCATGTTTCCCTAGGCTTTTGAGGTACTAACTTGTGGTTACAGAGAGCTTAGGTATTCGAGAAAACTTCTTGCAATTTAGGGCTTATTGTCTTCTCTGTCTAGAATGCCAAGAGACACACAGTGGTGTAACTCTGTTAAGGATTCCTCAGTGTCAGGAAATGCTATTTGAGAAATGGAAAAGAGACATTATTATTCCAGCTTCCTGCATAGTGGGAAATACTACAGCAGAAAGCTACTGAATAGAGCTAGTCAAATAAGTTTTTAATTTCAAATGTGTCCCCATACCCATGTCAAGACTCCAGAGCAAGATGCAGTGCCTATCAATTACCTGAAATGAGGCAGATACAGAACTAACAAATGCAGAGTATTCATTCCTTTTGTATAAATTATTCCCTGTCCGTAACCTTGATACCATCAGTCTTTATTTCTGACATGAACAGTGCTCAATGGTATAACTGAGGGGATATCAAATTTGAGTGAAATGTAGTAAATTTGAAAGCCAGACACAGAATCACCAGCTAGGAAGAGACCTCCAGAGGTCACCTCATCCAACCTCCCACTCAAAGCAGGGCTAATTAGAGCAGGGTTGCTCAGTGCCTTGCCTAGTCAAATTTTGAGTATCTCCAAGGGTAAAGATTCACCAAAATCTCTGGGTGACCTGTTCCGGTTTTGAAC